>NW_022995907.1:0-15044 GCF_900245975.1 Drosophila guanche | reverse complement strand
AAAAAACTTTGATTATCTGAAAAGTTGATTGATACTGCTATAAAATGGATCCAAACTCTGTGTGGTTTTGGCCTACCGTCTCGGAAAAGCTTTGAAATGCAAAAATGTTGATTTTTGTGAGGTATTTTTTACGAATTTTTGATTTTAAAAACTCGGGAAAAGTCGGTTTTATTTTCTATGGCAGAACTTGTTTTTTTAGGAACTTATTAAGGATGTAATTTTTAGTTTAAGTTTTTTTTCAGAGGTTGCGGTTTGTTTTTTCACATACTTAAGTACCTTAATTTTGGTTGTAAAAAACTTTGATTATCTGAAAAGTTGATTGATACTGCTATAAAATGGATCCAAACTCTGTGTGGGTTTGGCCTACCGTCTGGGTAAAGCTTTGAAATGCAAAAATGTTGATTTTTGTGAGGTATTTTTTACGAATTTTTGACTTTAAAAACTCGGGAAAAGTCGGGTTAATTTTCTATGGCAGAACATGTTTTTTAAGAACTTATTAAGGAAGTAATTTTAAGTTTAAGGTTTTTTCAGAGGTTGCGGTTTGTTTTTTCACATAACTTAAGTACCTTAATTTTGGTTGTAAAAAACGTTGATTATCTGAAAAGTTGATTGATACTGCTATAAAATGGATCCAAATTCTGTGTGGTTTTGGCCTACCGTCTCGGAAAAGCTTTGAAATTCAAAAATGTGGAATGTTGGAGATTTTTTTTTTCTATATTTTAACTTTTTGCAGAAGTTGCGATTTGTTTTCTCACATAACTAAAGTATCTTAATTTTCGTTGTAAAAATTTTTGATTATCTGAAAAGCTGATTGATACTGCTATAAAATTGATCCAAACTCTGTGTGGTTTTGGCCTACCGTCTGGGTAAAGCTTTGAAATGCAAAAATGTTGATTGTTGTGAGATTTTTTGTTTTCGAAATTTTGACTTTAAAAACTCGGGAAAAGTCGGGTTTATTTTCTATGCTAGAACTTGTTTTTTTAAAAACTTATTAAGCATGTAATTTTAAGTTTAAGGTTTTTTCAGAGGATGCGGTTTGTTTTTTCACATAACTTAAGTATCTTAGATCAGGTTGTAAAGAACTTTGATTATCTGAAAAAGTTGATTGGTACTGATATAAAGTGGATCCCAACTCTGTGTGGTTTTAGCCTACCGTCTGGGTAAAGCTTTGAAATGCAAAAATGTTGATTGTTGTGAGATTTTTTTTGTTGAAATTTTAACTTTAAAAACTCGGGAAAAGTCGGGTTTATTTTCTATGGCAGAACTTGTTTTTTAAGAACTTATTAAGGCTGTTATTTTAAGTTTAAGTTTTTTTCAGAGGTTGCGGTTTGTTTTTTCACATAACTTAAGTATCTTAGATCTGGTTATAAAGAACTTTGATTATCTGAAAAAGTTGATTGATACTGATATAAAGTGGATGCAAACTCTGTGTGGTTCTAGCCTACCGTCTGGGTAAACCTTTGATATGCAAAAATGTTGATTGATGTGAGATTTTTTTTTCGGAATTTTTACTTTCTATGGCAGAACTTGTTTTTTAAGAACTTATTAAGGATGTTTTTTTAAGTTTAAGGTTTTTTCAGAGGTTGCGGTTTGTTTTTTCACATAACTTAAGTATCTTAGATCTGGTTATAAAGAACTTTGATTATCTGAAAAAGTTGATTGATACTGATATAAAGTGGATTCAAACTCTGTGTGGTTTTGGCCTACTGTCTGGGCAAAGCTGTGAAATGCAAAAATGTTGATTTTTGTGAGATATTTTTTACGAAATTTTGACTTTAAAAATTCGGGAAAGTCGGGTTTATTTTCTATGGGAGAACTTTTCTTTTAAGAATTTTCAATGTTTGTACTATTTTGTTTAAGGTTTTTTAGAAGTAGCGGTTTGTTTTATTATATAACTTAAGTATCTTAGACCTGGTTGTAAAGAACTTTTATTGTCTGAAAAGTTGATTGATACTGCTATAAAGTGGATCCACACTCTACGTGGTTTTGGCCTACCGTCTCGGAAAATCTTTGAAATACAAAAATGTTGATTGTTGAAAATTTTTTTTTTCGAAATTTTGACTTTAAAAATTCGGGAAAGTCGGGTTTATTTTCTATGGCAGAACTTTTCTTTGAAGAATTTTCAAAGTTTGTACTTTTTTGTTTAAGATTTTTCAGAGGTAGCGATTTATTGTTTCACATAGCATAAGTATATTAGATCTGGTTGCAAAAAACTTTGATTATCTGAAAAGTTGAATGATGCTACTATAAAATGGATCCAAACTGTGTGTGGTGTTCGCCTACCGTCTCGGAAAATCTTTGAAATACAAAAATGTTGATTTTTGTAAGGTATTTTTTACGAAATTTTGACTTTAAAAATTCGGGAAAAGTCGGGTTTATTTTCTATGGCAGAACTTGGTTTTTTAAGAACTTATTAAGGATGTTATTTTTAGTTTAAGGGTTTTTCAGAGGTTGCGGTTTCTTTTTTCACATAACTTTTATTATCTGAAAAGTTGATTGATGCTGCCATGAAGTGGATCCAAACTGTGTGTGGTTTTGGCCTACCGTCTCGGAAAAGCTTTGAAAGGCAAAAATGTTGATTGTTGTGAGATTTTTTTTTTTCGAAATTTTGACTTTAAAAACTCGGGTTTATTTTCTATGGCACAGCTTTTTTCTAAAGAAGTTATTAAGAAAGTAAAATTTTGTTTAAGGTTTTTTCAGAGGTAGCGATTTGTTTTTTTCACATAGCTTAAGTATCTTAGATCTGGTTGGAAAAAAGTTTGATTATCTAAAAAGTTGATTGATACTGTTATAAAATGGATCCAAACTCTGTGTGGTTTTGGCTTACCGTGAAATGCAAAAATGTTGATTGTTGTGAGATTTGTTTTTTTCGAAATTTTTACTTTACGTTTGTTTTTTTCACATAACTTTAGTATCGTAGACCTGTTTGTAAAGAACTTTAATTATCTGAAAAGTTGATTGATGCTGCCATGAAGTGGATCCAAACTGTGTGTGGTTTTGGCCTACCGTCTCGGAAAAGCTTTGAAAGGCAAAAATGTTGATTGTTGTGAGATTTTTTTTTCGAAATTTTGACTTTAAAAGCTCGGGAAAAGTCGGGTTTATTTTCTATGGCAGAACTTGTTTTTTAAGAATATATTAAGGATGTAATTTTTAGTTTAAGGTTTTTTCAGAGGTTGCGGTTTGTGTTTTCACACAACTTAAGTATCTTAGATCTGGATGTAAAGAACTCTGATTATCTGAAAAAGTTGATTGATACTGATATAAAGTGGAACCAAACTCTGTGTGGTTTTGGCCTACCGTCTGGGTAAAGCTTTCAGATGCAAAAATGTTGATTTTTGTGAAATTTATTTTTTTTTTCGAAATTTTGACTATTTAAAACTCGGGATGAGTCGGGTTTATTTCCTATGGCAGAACTTTTTTTTTAAGAATTTATTAAGAAAGTAATTTTTTGTTTAAGGTTTTTTCAGAGGTAGCGATTTGTTTTTTCACATTACTTAAGTATCTTAATTTTGGTTGTAAAAACTTTGGTTATCTTAAAAGTTGATTGATACTACTATAAACTGGATCCAAACTCTGTGTGGTTTTGGCCTACCGTCTGGGTAAAGCTTTGAAATGCAAAAATGTTGATTGTTGTGAGATTTTTTTTTTCGAAATTTTGACTTTAAAAACTCGGGTTTATTTTCTATGGCACAGCTTTTTTCTAAAGAAGTTATTAAGAAAGTAATATTTTGTTTAAGGTTTTTTCAGAGGTAGCGATTTGTTTTTTCACATAGCTTAAGTATCTTAGATCTGGTTGCAAAAAGGGTTTATTTTCTATGGCAGAACTTTTTTTTTAAGAATTTATTAAGAAAGTAATTTTTTGTTTGCTTAGCTTAAGTATCTTAGATCTGGTTGCAAAAAGGGTTTATTTTCTATGGCAGAACTTTTTTTTTAAGAATTTATTAAGAAAGTAATTTTTTGTTTATGGTTTTTTCAGAGGTAGCGATTTGTTTTTTCACATAACTTAAGTATCTTAATATTGGTTGTAAAGACTTTGGTTATCTGAAAAGTCGATTGATACTGCTATAAAATGGATCCAAAATCTGTGTGGTTTTGGCCTACCGTCTGGGTAAAGCTTTGAAATGCAAAAATGTTGATTGTTGTGAGATTTTTTTTTTTCGAAATTTTTACTTTAAAAACTCGGGAAAAGACGGGTTAATTTTCTATGGCATAACTTGTTTTTTAAGAATTTATTAAGAAGGTAATTTTTTGTTTAAGGTTTTTTTATAGGTTGCGGTTTGTTTTTTCACATCAATTAAGTATCTTAGATCTCCTTGCAAAAAACTTTGATTATCTAAAAAGTTGATTGATACTGTTATAAAATGGATCCAAACTCTGTGTGGTTTTGGCCTACCGTCTGGGTAAAGCTTTAAAATGCAAAAATGTTGATTGTTGTGAGATTTTTTTTTTTCGATAATTTTACTTTAAAAACTAGGGAAAAGTCGGGTTTATTTTCTATGGCAGAACTTGTTTTTTTTCTGGTCGTTGATATGCAATGACTGCACCATCAAGTGGCCCATGCGACACCAAGCCAAAGCCTGTTACGCGCGGAACCTAGCAGAACGCAGCCCTCCACCCGCCCAACCGACCGAGGGGCGCTGCCGCATGACGCGCGGCGCGATTAACCGAACCGGTCGCGAGCATGCAGGAAAGATAGATGTTAGGCTAATATTCGAGGAAAATTAGAGCTAATCATAACTAGACTAAGCTAAGCTATAGCTAAGCAAGCAAAAATTACCAAAATCAGAAACAAGACAAAACTAAAATGAAACTAACTACGGGAGAGGTAGGCTAGTATAAGAGATTTAAGAAGAGGAAGGGAGTTAGTTGAGGATATAATGTGGTAGAGGGAATTATAATCCGAGCATAAAACCCTAAAGGGTTCGTGTGAGGCATAATTCGATCTACATAGTGGAAGGAACAAAGGAATAAAGTTTCTAGTGGGTCTAATGGGAATCGTAAAGTTTATGCGGCTCAGCAAGTCAGGGCTGTCTACATCCCCCTTTATCAAGTTGTGCATAAAAATTACACCAAGCATTTTTCTACGACTAACTAAGGATGGAAGATTTATTAAAAGAAGTCTACTACGGTAGGATGGCAGTCTTACAGTTGCATCCCAGTTGAGGCCCCGTAGGCCAAATAATAAAAAGTTTTTCTGTACTGATTCAATACGGTCCTGATGTATGTTGTACTGAGGGCACCATACACATGAGCCGTATTCTAAAATCGGACGAACAAGCGAGATATAGAGAGTCTTCGTTATATAGGGGTCCTCAAATTCCTTTGACCACCTCTTTATAAACCCAAGCACACCCATGGCTTTATTTACCATGGTAGAAATGTGTTCAGAAAACTTTAACTTTGGGTCTAGTTTAACACCTAGATCATCAACCAATGTAATTCTCTCAAGAGAACTACCGCAGAGGGTGTAAGGAGCCAGGAAGGGGCTGGAGCGACAAAAAGTCATAACATTGCACTTCGAGGCATTAAGTTGTAACATATTTGCACAGCACCNAGCAAGCAGAAATTACCAAAATCAGAAACAAGACAAAACTAAAATGAAACTAACTACGGGAGAGGTAGGCTAGTATAAGAGATTTAAGAAGAGGAAGGGAGTTAGTTGAGGATATAATGTGGTAGAGGGAATTATAATCCGAGCATAAAACCCTAAAGGGTTCGTGTGAGGCATAATTCGATCTACATAGTGGAAGGAACAAAGGAATAAAGTTTCTAGTGGGTCTAATGGGAATCGTAAAGTTTATGCGGCTCAGCAAGTCAGGGCTGTCTACATCCCCCTTGATCAAGTTGTGCATAAAAATTACACCAAGCATTTTTCTACGACTAACTAAGGATGGAAGATTTATTAAAAGAAGTCTACTACGGTAGGATGGCAGTCTCACAGTTGCATCCCAGTTGAGGCCCCGTAGGGCAAATAATAAAAAGTTTTTCTGTACTGATTCAATACGGTCCTGATGTATGTTGTACTGAGGGCACCATACACATGAGCCGTATTCTAAAATCGGACGAACAAGCGAGATATAGAGAGTCTTCGTTATATAGGGGTCCTCAAATTCCTTTGACCACCTCTTTATAAACCCAAGCACACCCATGGCTTTATTTACCATGGTAGAAATGTGTTCAGAAAACTTTAACTTGGGGTCTAGTTTAACACCTAGATCATCAACCAATGTAATTCTCTCAAGAGAACTACCGCAGAGGGTGTAAGGAGCCAGGAAGGGGCTGGAGCGACAAAAAGTCATAACATTGCACTTCGAGGCATTAAGTTGTAACATATTTGCACAGCACCATGACTGAAAGCTATTGAGATCAGATTGCAAACGAGAGTGAAATGAAATGTCCTTATACTGGACACAGAGTTTAACATCATCCGCATACATAAGTACTCGAGAATTTGTTAATACAGAAGGCAGGTCATTAATAAAGAGTGTGAAAAGTAAGGGGCCTAAATGGCTACCCTGTGGTACTCCATAAGTAACCATAACAGGTAAAGATAAGGAGTTTTTGAAAAGGACCCTTTGAGACCTAGAACACAGGTAGCTAGAAATCCATCTCAACAGATTGGGCGGAAACCCTAGAAGGTCGAGCTTTTTTGCAAGAAGAGAATGGTTTACAGAATCGAATGCCTTACTGAAGTCAGTGTAAATAACATCCGTCTGCAAGTTACTTTGGAAGCCTTTAATTACAAAGGAGGTGAACTCTAAAAGATTAGTGGTTGTTGATCGTCGCCGGATAAATCCGTGCTGAGCTGGAGATATAAGTGATTTGCAGAGATGCTGCAAGTGCGGAGTTAAAAGTTTCTCGAACATTTTAGGAATAGCGGATAACTTAGATAGACCTCTATAGTTTTTAGCGTCAGACTTGCTACCTTTCTTATGGAGAGGAATTATAAAGGATGCCTTCCAGATGGTGGGAAAGCTAGAAGAATTTATAGATAGAGTGAATAGTTTAAGCAAAGGTCCGCAGAGAGACTCGGCACAGTACCTGAGTACACAGCCGGGAATTCCGTCAGGGCCCGGTGAGCATACCGGCTTAACTAATTGAAGTTCATGAAGTAAGGAGCCTTCATTTAACAAAGGGCAGAAAATGCCATTCGACCTTGGTAAACTATATGGATACATATGACCTGGGTAGCTTTCCTGGGAATAGGTGGTTTGAAAAAATTGTGCAAAAAGATCGGCGATTGCCTGATCATTGTTAGCCGACATATTCAAAAATGATAGCGAGGATGGATGTGCGGACGTTCTACGCTTACTGTTTACGAAGCTGTAAAACTGTTTAGGGTCCTTTGAAAAACGTATCCTGCATCGAAGGAGGTAGTTCCTATAGCATTGAGCATTAAGAACAGTGAAGTTTGACCGAGCTATTAAGTAATTAGAAAGAGAAGAGGGAGAACCAACTTCTTGAGATTTTTTAAATAGTCTTGATTTTAGATTTTTTAGACTGGATAACTCTTTGGTGAACCAAGGAGGTTTCGCAGATCTAGTCGGACATGAAAGTGGGACACACGTGTCAAAAATTGTGTCAAGTACATTATAAAAAATGTTTGTGCCTTCAATGACGTCACTGCACAAGTACAGAGCGGACCAATCAAAATTTCGAATTAAGTTATTGAGCTTCGTAAACTCGGCTTTACGAAAGCAGCGGACGCGTTCAGATAGCCTACCCGCACGATCCGATACAGTAGGTCCAATATCTATCGACACTTCGAAAGTAGGATGATAGCAGTCTTCAGGTATAGTGAGCGGGAGTGCTCGTGTTAACAACGCTACGGTCGGATCCGAGACAAAGCACAGATCAAGCAATCGACCCAAGGAGTTTTTTACATGGTTGACTTGAGACAGGGACAGGTCTAATAAGCCATCAATAAACTCATGTCGTGACATGGGCACAAGGTTGTTTGACTCGTTAACCGAAGACCAGACAGTACCTGGCAGGTTGAAATCCCCAAGAACTATTAAATGGTCTTTATCTGATAGCGAGGAAGAAACAGTTTTTAAGGCAGACAAATGCTGCTCGTATATTAGTACATCCGAAGACGGTGGAATATACGAGCAAGTGACATAAATAGACTGGCCGGGAAGAATCAGTCTAACACAGAGGAATTCCAGGTCTTGTGAGACCTGGACTATGAAAAGTTCCGACGTAAAGTTAGAGTTTACTGCAATCAGAACCCCTCCTCCACGTCGAGACGAACGATCATTCCTATAAATTGTGTACCGATCTGCCAAAACTTCGGAACTAAGAATGTCCGGCTTTAACCAGGTTTCGGTAAACACAATAACATGGGATGAAAATGTGAAACTATCCATAAAAAGAGTGCTCAGCTTACTACGTAAGCCGCGAGCNTGGGACACACGTGTCAAAAATTGTGTCAAGTACATTATAAAAAATGTTTGTGCCTTCAATGACGTCACTGCACAAGTACAGAGCGGACCAATCAAAATTTCGAATTAAGTTATTGAGCTTCGTAAACTCGGCTTTACGAAAGCAGCGGACGCGTTCAGATAGCCTACCCGCACGATCCGATACAGTAGGTCCAATATCTATCGACACTTCGAAAGTAGGATGATAGCAGTCTTCAGGTATAGTGAGCGGGAGTGCTCGTGTTAACAACGCTACGGTCGGATCCGAGACAAAGCACAGATCAAGCAATCGACCCAAGGAGTTTTTTACATGGTTGACTTGAGACAGGGACAGGTCTAATAAGCCATCAATAAACTCATGTCGTGACATGGGCACAAGGTTGTTTGACTCGTTAACCGAAGACCAGACAGTACCTGGCAGGTTGAAATCCCCAAGAACTATTAAATGGTCTTTATCTGATAGCGAGGAAGAAACAGTTTTTAAGGCAGACAAATGCTGCTCGTATATTAGTACATCCGAAGACGGTGGAATATACGAGCAAGTGACATAAATAGACTGGCCGGGAAGAATCAGTCTAACACAGAGGAATTCCAGGTCTTGTGAGACCTGGACTATGAAAAGTTCCGACGTAAAGTTAGAGTTTACTGCAATCAGAACCCCTCCTCCACGTCGAGACGAACGATCATTCCTATAAATTGTGTACCGATCTGCCAAAACTTCGGAACTAAGAATGTCCGGCTTTAACCAGGTTTCGGTAAAAACAATAACATGGGATGAAAATGTGAAACTATCCATAAAAAGAGTGCTCAGCTTACTACGTAAGCCGCGAGCATTTTGATAGGCTACAAAGAGGGATGTTAGTTTTTTGACTGCAAGGAATTGCAGTGGGAAGAGGGGAATGGAGCAGAGGAGGAAGGACCACTGGCCTCACTACTAGGAAGAGTTATGGGGGGCCTATTTTTCTTCTTAGCCTTAAACTCTTTCACAACCAGGTGCTCTGGCCAAAATTTGGAAGAGCAAATGGTCCCGAAATGAGTTGGAGACACGCTAATCTTGAAAGAGGATATCTCCCTGGCATATGAGAAATTAAACTTCTCCACCTTTAAGCCAACGGCTTTTATTTTGCTTTGTATACAAGCAGTTACATCATTAGATGTGAGGTCAGGGGCAAGCCGAGAGACAAAAACTTGCCGCTTTGGTGGGACTCCCACCAGAGGTTTTGGCACCACAGATCTGGTACCTGTGACGGCAATATCCGGTGGTCCGGGGTGTTTATTAACTGGTGGGATCGAAATAGATGGGATGGGCTTTGGAACGGACTCGACAGACACGGACGCTACAGTACTAACTGGCTGCATGTTCTCCGAGATGATCGATTCGGTAGCCGAAACTTGATCACCAGCAGTTGTCGTTGCCCTTGGAGTACGGAACGAAATTAGCTGCTGCACTATCGGAGTGGACGGAGACAGTTGATCAACAGCGAGCGGTCGAGGGACAGGCACTTGCAGATCACGAGGAGTGACTTTTTTGCGCCTAGGAGACTCATTCAGCACTTTAAGACTGCTGAATTGAGATTCCATGGCTAGAAGCCGATCGTACTGCTTTTTAAAGCCCACGGTCAGCTCCTTAAAGCCCTTTCGCGTCTGCCTCATAAACGTGACCATGTCATTCTCGATAGACCGACATGCCTCGCAACTGTAATGCAGACCATTACGCTTCGAAATTGCGTCACCCACGAGGCCTGAGAACCCAATACATTTTGCGTGCACTACGTTATCGCAGAGCCAGCAAGGGATAACCGGCTGGTCGTGGGTGATCTGCTTTTTGCAAGCCTTAGCGGAGCACACAACCAAGTATTCCATTATTTTATTATTTATTTTGAATATATAAATAAATAAAATAAATAAAAATTATTTTCACAAAACAAATAGCAATGGGACCAGTGTGCCGACCAATTGCTTAAAGAAATGTTTAAAACGGGATCGAAAACAGATGAGCGCAGAGAGGAGAGAAGAACAAGCGCAGCGGCAGCTAAAACATTGAGCGCACGCCACTGCACAGAAAGTATTGAGAGCGAGAGAGGGAGAACAGTTACTCGAGCTATAGAGTGAAAGACAGAAGCGCAACTACAAGAGAGAGCGGTTAATAGTGAGGGCGTACTTACAACAAGAAAAAGCACAAACACACAACTAACCGACGCACAAATGAAAACGATTTTAATTTTAAACAAAAAATAGGCATGCACTTTTGAAGGAACTTATAAGGGAGGTAAGTTTTAGTTTAAGGTTTTTTCAGAGTTTGTTTTCTCACATAACTTAAGTATTTTAATTTTTGTTATAAAAAACTTTGATTCTCTGAAAAGCTGATTGATACTGCTATAAAATGGATCAAAACTGTGTGGTTTTGGCCTACCGTCTGGGTAAAGCTTTGAAATGCAAACATTTTTATTTTTGTGATGTATTTTGTACGAAATTTTGACTTTAAAAACTCGAGTTTATTTTCTATGGCAGAACTTGTTTTTTAAGATCTTATTAAGGAAGTCATTTTATGTTGAAGGTTCTTTTCCGAGGTTGCGGTTTGTTTTTTCACATAAATTAAGTATCTTAATTTTGGTTGTAAAAAACTTTGATTATCTGAAAAGTTGATTGATACTGCTATAAAATGGATCCAAAGTCTGTGTGGCTTTGGAATACCGTCTGGGTAAAGCTTTAAAATGCAAAAATGTTGATTGTTGTGAGATTTTTTTTTTCCAAATTTTGACTTTAAAAACTCGGGAAAAGTCAGGTTTATTTTCTATGGCAGAACTTGTTTTTAAGGAACTTATTAAGGAGTTAAGTTTTAGTTTAAGGTTTTTTCAGAGGTTGCGGTTTGTTTTCTCACAAAACTTAAGTATCTTAATTTTTGTTGTAAAAAACTTTGATTATCTGAAAAGTTGATTGATACTGCTATAAAATGGATCCAGACTGTGTGGTTTGGCCTACCGTCTGGGTAAAGCTTTGAAATGCAAAAATGTTGATTTTTGTGATGTATTTTGTACGAAATTTTGACTTTAAAAACTCGAGTTTATTTTCTATGGCAGAACTTGTTTTTTAAGATCTTATTAAAGAAGTAATTTTATGTTGAAGGTTCTTTTCAGAGGTTTTTTCACATAAACTAAGTATCTTAATTTTGGTTGTAAAAAACTTTGATTATCTGAAAAGTTGATTGATACTGCTATAAAATGGATCCAAACTCTGTGTGGTTTGGCCTACCGTCTGGGTAAAGCTTTAAAATGCAAAAATGTTGATTGTTGTGAGATTTTTTTTTTCCAAATTTTGACTTTAAAAACTCGGGAAAAGTCTGGTTTATTTTCTATAGCAGAACTTGTTTTTTAGGAACTTATTAGGGATGTAATTTTTAGTTTAAGGTTTTTTCAGAGGTTGCTGTTTGTTTTTTTACATAACTTAAGTATCTTAGATCTGGTTGCAAAAAAATTTGATTATCTAAAAAGTTGATTTATTCTGTCATAAAATGGATCCAAACTCTGTGTCGTTTTGGCCTACCGTCTGGGTAAAGCTTTGAAATGCAAAAATGTTGATTTTTGTGATGTATTTTGTACGAAATTTTGACTTTAAAAACTCGAGTTTATTTTCTATGGCAGAACTTGTTTTTTAAGATCTTATTAAAGAAGTAATTTTATATTGAAGGTTCTTTTCAGAGGTTGCGGTTTGTTTTTTCACATAAACTAAGTATCTTAATTTTGGTTGTAAAAAACTTTGATTATCTGAAAAGTTGATTGATACTGCTATAAAATGGATCCAAACTCTGTGTGGTTTGGCCTACCGTCTGGGTAAAGCTTTAAAATGCAAAAATGTTGATTGATGTGAGATTTTTTTTTTCGATAATTTTACTTTAAAAACTCGGGAAAAGTCGTTTTTATTTTCTATGGCAGAACTTGTTTTTAAGGAACTTATTAAGAATGTAATTTTTAGTTTAAGGTTTTTTCAGAAGTTGCGGTTTGTTTTTTTACATAACTTAAGTATCTTAGATCTGGTTGCAAAAAACTTTGATTAGCTGAAAAGTTGTTTGATTCTGTCATAAAATGGATCCAAACTCTGTGTGGTTTTGGCCTACCGTCTGGGTAAAGCTTTGAAATGCAAAAATGTTGATTGTTGTGAGATTTTTTTTTTTCGAAATTTTAATTTTAAAAACTCGGGAAAAGTCGGGTTTATTTTCTATGGCAGAACTTGTTTCTTAGGAATTTTTTAAGGATGTAATTTTTAGTTTCAGGTTTTTTTCAGAGGTTACGGTTTGTTTTTTCATATATCTTAAGTATCTTAATTTTGGTTGTAACAAACTTTGATTATCTGAAAAGTTGATTGATACTGCTATTAAATAGTTCCAAACTGTTTTTGGTTTTGCAAAATGTAAAATGCAAAAATGTTGATTGATGTGAGATTTTTTTTTTTCGATATATTTACTTTAAAAACTCGGGAAAAGTCGTTTTTATTTTCTATGGCAGAACTTGTTTTTAAGGAACTTATTAAGAATGTAATTTTTAGTTTAAGGTTTTTTCAGAGGTTGCGGTTTGTTTTTTTACATAACTTAATTATCTTAGATCTGGTTGCAAAAAACTTTGAGTATCTGAAAAGTTGATTGATTCTGTCATAAAATGGATTCAAACTCTGTGTGGTTTTGGCCTATCGTCTGGGTAAAGCTTTGAAATGCAAAAATGTTGATTTTTGTGATGTATTTTGTACGAAATTTTGACTTTAAAAACTCGGGTTTATTTTCTATGGCAGAACTTGTTTTTTAAGATCTTATTAAGGAAGTAAATTTAAGTTTAAGGTTTTTTCAGAGGTTGCGGTTTGTTTTTTCACATAACTTAAGTATCTTAATTTTGGTTGTAAAAAACTTTGATTATCTGAAAAGTTGATTGATACTGCTATAAAATGGATCCAAACTCTGTGTGGTTTGGCCTACCGTCTGGGTAAAGCTTTAAAATGCAAAAATGTTGATTGTTGTGAGATTTTTTGTTTTCGAAATTTTTATTTTACAAACTCGGGAAAAGTCGGGTTTATTTTCTATGCCAAAATTTGTTTTTTAAGAACTTATTAAGAAAGTAATTTTAAGTTTAAGGTTTTTTCAGAGATTGCGGTTTGTTTTTTCACATAACTTAAGTATCTTAGATCTGGTTGCAAAAAACTTTGATTATCTGAAAAGTTTATTGATTCTGCTATAAAATGGATCCAAACTCTGTGTGTTTTTGGCCTACCGTCTGGGTAAAGCTTTGAAATGCAAAAATGTTGATTTTTGTGAGGTATTTCTTACGAATTTTTCACTTTAAAACTCTGGAAAAGTCGGGTTTATTTTCTATGGCAGAACTTGTTCTTTAAGAACTTATTAAGGAAGTTTTAAGTTTAAGGTTTTTACAGACGTTGCGGTTTGTTTTTTCACATAACTTAAGTATCTTAATTTTGGTTGTAAAAAATTATGATTATCTTTAAAGTTGATTGATACATGTATAAAATGGATCCAAACTGTTTGTGGTTTTGGTCTACCGTCTCGGAAAAGCTTTGAAATGCAAAAATGTTGATTGTTGTGAGATTTTTTTTTTTTAATCAGTTTTTTTCAGAGGTTGCAGTTTGTTTTCTCACATAACTTAAGTATCCCAATTTTTGTTGTACAAAACTTTGATTATCTGAAAAGTTGATTGATACTGCTATAAAATGGATCCAAACTCCGTGTGGTTTTAGCCTACCGTCTGGGTAAAGCTTTGAAATGCAAAAATCTTGATTTTTGTGACGTACTTTTTACGATTTTTTGAAAAAACCTCGGGAAAAGTCGAGTTTATTTTCTATGGCAGAACGTGTTTTTTAAGAACTTATTAAGGAAGTAATATTAAGTTTAAGGTTTTTTTCAGAGGTTGCGGTTTGTTTTTTTTTTTTTACATAACTTAAGTATCCTAATTTTGGTTGTACAAAACTTTGATTATCTGAAAAGTTGATTGATACTGCTATAAAATGGATCCAAACTCCGTGTGGTTTTAGCCTACCGTCTGGGTAAAGCTTTAAAATGCAAAAATGTTGATTGTTGTGAGATTTTTTTTTTTTCGATATTTTTAATTTAAAAACTCGGGAAAAGTCGGGTTTATTTTCTATGCCAGAATTTGTTTTTTAAGAACTAATTAAGAAAGTAATTTTAAGTTTAAGTTATTTTTAGAGGTTGCGGTTTGTTTTTTCACTAAGTCAAGTATCTTTATTTTGGTTGTAAAAAACTTTGATTATCTGAAAAGTTGATTGATACTGGTATAAAATGGATCAAACTCTGTGTGGTTTTGGCATACCGTCTCGGAAAAGCTTTGAAATTCAAAAATGTGGAATGTTGTGAGATTTTTTGTTTTCGAAATTTTTACTTTAAAAACTCGGGGAAAATCGGGTTTATTTTCTATGGCAGAAATTGTTTTTTAAGAACTAACAATTTTGTAATTTTTTGTTTAATGTTTTTTCAGAGGTTGCGGTTTTTTTTTCACATAACTTAAGTATCTAGGATCTGGTTGCAAAAAACTTTGATTATCTGAAAAGTTGATTGATACTGCTATAAAATGGATCCAAACTGTGTGTGGTTTTGGCCTACCGTCT
>NW_022995906.1:13991-15077 GCF_900245975.1 Drosophila guanche | reverse complement strand
CCGATCTATTTACCCTTTCAGACGCATTGCCTTGAGGAGCATAGATGGCTGTATAGCAATGCTTAATTTTGTATTTTTCCAGAAGTGCATTGAAGCTATTGGACTTAAACTGGACGCCATTATCGGAAACAACAACCTCCGGAACACCGAAGCAGTGGAAGATATCTTCTTCGAGGAAACGAATGACAGATTCAGCTGTAAATTTTTTCACTGTTTTCAAGAAAGGGAATTTAGAGAAATGGTCTAGCACCACAAATATACCAATATTCCCTGAGCGACTCCTAGGGTAAGGTCCTAGAAAATCAACAAATAGCTTTTGGAAAACGCGTTGCGTTTCAGCCGTTTTGCCTAGGGGCGGACGTAAGGTATAGTTAGGATACTTCGTGCATTTACACATATCGCAGTTATTGATGTAATTTTTCACGTCAGTTACTAAGTTTGGCCAGAAAAAATATCTACGCAGTTGATCAAGGGTTTTACAAATGCCAGCGTGGGAAGACAAGGGAGATTCATGAGCGGATTTGAGAATTTCCGGAACCATGTCCTTTGGAATCCATAACTTCCAACATAAATCGTCTGCAATCTTGTCTCCTGTGGTATGCTCAGCTCGCCTGTAAATGTATCCATCAACTACCTTAATATCGGGCGTGTGGGACTGGTTCGCTTCTATCTTATCGGCCAGATTCTTATACTCGACTGAACGGAAGTATTCCGAATCCAGATCCACAATCGTGCCAAGACTTATTTCGGATAAATCATCATTATGAGTACGGGACAGTGCGTCCGGCACAACGTTTTGGGTGCCCTTACGGTGTGTTATCTTAAACTCAAAACCTTGCAGTTTTAATGCCCAACGAGCTAACCGCGAGCTTAGGTCTGACTGTGAGATCAGCCATTTTAGGGAAGCATGGTCCGTAATTATAGAGAATTCTTGACCCTCGACGTAAGCTCTAAACTTCTTAACGCCTAGAATAGCTGCCAAACATTCTTTTTCTGTGACAGAGTAGTTTCTCTGGCATTGGTTAAGCTTGCGAGACATAAATGCTATGGGTACTTCATCGCCATCCTGGTTAACCTGGACCAACA
>NW_022995906.1:6750-8799 GCF_900245975.1 Drosophila guanche | reverse complement strand
AGCGAAGCCCTGTGGGGGGGAAGGAATACAGCCAAGAGCTATTATAAGAACCTTTGTTCGGGTCTCTCCCACATTGGACCTACCAATCTTTCCGGGATTTCCGTGGATAATTATATTTCTCTTCTGTCGTGGATGGCGTGGATTGAACGCCAGTCCAAAAAGTTTGGGATTGCGTGGATAACACGCTCGCCCAAAAACGTTGGGATGGCTCTAGGCCAGGTGAAATTTAAATTCACTGATATTTATATTCACTGCACGGCGTTCGTTTATTTTTACTTTTTCACACACACGTGGTTGGTCGGAAAAAAATTAACTCACTATCGGACGGGTCACGAACCGATCACAATTTTAGATAGACGAAAAGAAGAATTTTTCTGGGGCTCGTCCCGTTTAAATGCGATCGGAAGTGCTAAAACCGTGTTCTAAAAGCTTATGTTGACAGCTGTCATCAACGAAAGCTTCACCCAATCAGCTGATTTAACAGCTAAGCTTTGCTGAGCTAAGCTTTGATTCAGTCAGCATAATTTATCTAACTTTATCGCATGCGATAATATCATTCGCTGCTTGTAATTATTTTGTGTTCAGCTGCAACTCCCAGCGCCACTACAGCCCCGCCCCATTCCGCCCCCGCAAAATGGCGAAAACCTCCCAAATCTACAATTTTAAAGATAAAAGAAAACTAAAAACGCCATTCTGTAGGGAATGGCCATATCTATCAGATCACCACATTGGGATCCGATTGGATCATTATTATAGCCAGAAAAAAGAAATTAATTAGCAGTGGCTAAACCCACACTGTCCTGCAGCTTTTGTTGTTCTTTTCACATTCTCTCATTCACACTCTGCTTCACTCGGCCTCTGCCTCTGCCGACTTTAAACCACCACCCCGCCACCCCCCTCACGCAGCTTATATTTGTTTTATACCCGGTAGTCGAAGAGTAAATAGGGTATATTCTATTTGTGCACAAAGTTAATGTATGTAACACACAGAAGGAATCGTTTCCGACCCCATAAAGTGTATATATTCTTGATCACCATCAATAGACGAGTCGATTGAGCCCTGTCTGTCTGTCCGTCTGTCCGTCTGTCCGTCCGCCTGTCCGTCCGTCTTGTTGAGCACCTGAATCTCAGAGACTATAAAAGCTAGAGCCACCAAATTTTGCATCCAGACTTCTGTATGCTCACACTGTTACAAGTGTATTTACAAAATGTGCCCCGCCCCATTCCGCCCCCGCAAAAGGGCGAAAACCTCCCAAATCTACAATTTTAAAGATAAAAGAAAACTAAAAACGCCATTCTGTAGGGAATGGCCAAATCTATCAGATCACCACATTGGGATCCGATTGGATCATTATTATAGCCAGAAAAAAGAAATTAATTAGCAGTGGCTAAACCCACACTGTCCTGCAGCTTTTGTTGTTCTTTTCACATTCTCTCATTCACACTCTGCTTCACTCGGCCTCTGCCTCTGCCGACTGTAAACCACTCCCCCCCTTACGCAGCTTATATTTCTTTTATACCCGGTAGTCGAAGAGTAAATAGGGTATATTGTATTTGTGCACAAAGTTAATGTATGTAACACACAGAAGGAATCGTTTCCGACCCCATAAAGTGTATATATTCTTGATCACCATCAATAGCCGAGTCGATTGAACCCTGTCTGTCTGTCCGTCTGTCTGTCCGTCTGTCCGTCCGTCTTGTTGAGCACCTGAATCTCAGAGACTATAAAAGCTAGAGCCACCAAATTTTGCATCCAGACTTCTGTATGCTCACACTGTTACAAGTGTATTTAAAAAATGTGCCCCGCCCCATCTACAATTTTAAAGATAAAAGAAAACTAAAAACGCCATTCTGTAGGGAATGGCCATATCTATCAGATCACCACATTGGGATCCGATTGGATCATTATTATAGCCAGAAAGAAGAAATTAATTAGCAGTGGCTAAACCCACACTGTCCTGCAGCTTTTTTTGTTCTTTTCACATTCTCTCATTCACACTCTGCTTCACTCGGCCTCTGCCTCTGCCGACTTTAAACCACCCCCCCCCC
>NW_022995906.1:0-1040 GCF_900245975.1 Drosophila guanche | reverse complement strand
TATGTAACACACAGAAGGAATCGTTTCCGACCCCATAAAGTGTATATATTCTTGATCACCATCAATAGCCGAGTCGATTGAGCCCTGTCTGTCTGTCCGTCTGTCCGTCCGTCTGTCCGTCCGTCTTGTTGAGCACCTGAATCTCAGAGACTATAAAAGCTAGAGCCACCAAATTTTGCATCCAGACTTCTGTATGCTCTCACTGTTACAAGTGTATTTAAAAAATGTGCCCCCCCATTCCGCCCCCGCAAAAGGCGAAAACATCCCAAATCTACAATTTTAAAGATAAAAGAATACTAAAGACGCCATTCTGTAGGGAATGGCCATATCTATCAGATCACCACATTGGGATCCGATTGGATCATTATTATAGCCAGAAAGAAGAAATTAATTAGCAGTGGCTAAACCCACACTGTCCTGCAGCTTTTGTTGTTCTTTTCACATTCTCTCATTCACACTCTGCTTCACTCGGCCTCTGCCTCTGCCGTCCCTCTGCCGCTGCCGACTTTAAAACACCCCCCACCCCCCCACACGCAGCTTATATTTGTTTTATACCCGGTGGTCGAAGAGTAAATAGGGTATATTGTATTTGTGCACAAAGTTAATGTATGTAACACACAGAAGGAATCGTTTCCGACCCCATAAAGTGTATATATTCTTGATCACCATCAAAAGCCGAGTCGATTGAGCCCTGTCTGTCTGTCCGTCCGTCTGTCCGTCCATCTTGTTGAGCACCTGAATCTCAGAGACTATAAAAGCTAGAGCCACCAAGTTTTGCATCCAGACTTCTGTATGCTCACACTGTTACAAGTGTATTTAAAAAATGTGCCCCGCCCCATTGCGCCCCCGCAAAAGGGCGAAAACCTCCCAAATCTACAATTTTAAAGATAAAAGAAAACTAAAAACGCCATTCTGTAGGGAATGGCCATATCTAACAGATCACCACATTGGGATCCGATTGGATCATTATTATAGCCAGAAAGAAGAAATTAATTAGCAGTGGCTAAACCCACACTGTCCTGCAGCTTTTGTTGTTCTTT
>NW_022995905.1:10760-15081 GCF_900245975.1 Drosophila guanche | reverse complement strand
ACTTCCCGAGTTTTTAAAGTAAAAATTTCGAAAACAAAAAATCTCACAAAAATCAACATTTTTGCATTTCAAAGCTTTACCCAGACGGTAGGCCAAAACCACACAGAGTTTGGATCCATTTTATAGCAGTATCAATCAACTTTTCAAATAATCAAAGTTTTTTACAACCAAAATTAAGATACTTAAGTTATGTGAAAAAAACAAACCGCAACCTCTGAAAAAACCTTAAACTAAAAGATACTTCCTTAATAAGTTCTTAAAAAACAAGTTCTGCCATAGAAAATAAACCCGACTTTTCCCGAGTTTTTAAAGTAAAAATTTCGAAAACAAAAAATCTCACAACAATCAACATTTTTGCATTTAAAAGCTTTACCCAGACGGTAGGCCAAAACCACACAGAGTTTGGATCCATTTTATAGCAGTATCAATCAACTTTTCAGATAATCAAAGTTTTTTACAACCAAAATTAAGATACTTAAGTTATATGAAAAAACAAACCGCAACCTCTGAAAAACCCTTAAACTAAAAGATACTTCCTTAATAAGTTCTTAAAAAAACAAGTTCTGCCATAGAAAATAAACCCGACTTTTCCCGAGTTTTTAAAGTAAAAATTTCGAAAACAAAAAATCTCACAAAAATCAACATTTTTGCATTTCAAAGCTTTACCCAGACGGTAGGCCAAAACCACACAGAGTTTGGATCCATTTTATAGCAGAATCAATCAACTTTTCAGATAATCAAAGTTTTTTACAACCAGAATTAAGATTCTTAAGTTATGTGAAAAAACAAACCGCAACCTCTGAAAAACCCTTAATCTAAAAATTTCTTCCTTAATAAGTTCTTAAAAAACAAGTTCTGGCATAGAAAATAAACCCGACTTTTCCCGAGTTTTTAAAGTTAAAAAATTCGGAAAAAAAAATCTCACAACAATCAACATTTCTGCATTTCCACTGCAAAAACCACAGAATTTGGATCCATTTTATAGCAGAATCAATCAACTTTTCAGATAATAAAAGTTTTTTGCAACCAGATCTAAGATACTTATGTTATGTGAAAAAACAAACCGCAAAGCCTGAAAAAACCTTAAACTAAAAATTACTTCCTTAATAAGTTCTTAAAAAACAAGTTCTGCCATAGAAAATAAAACCGACTTTTCCCGAGTTTTTAAAGTCAAAATTTCGAAAAAAAAAATCTCACATCAATCAACAATTTTGCATATCAAAGCTTTACCAAAAATCACACAGAGTTTGGATCCATTTAATAGCAGAATCAATCAACTTTTCAGATAATCAAAGTTTTTTGCAATCAGATCAAAGATACTTAAGTTATGTAAAAAAAACAAACCGCAACCTCTGAAAAAACCTTAAACTAAAAATTACTTCCTTAATAAGTTCTTAAAAAACAAGTTCTGCCACAGAAATTAAACCCGACTTTTCCCGAGTTTTTAAAGTCAAAAATTCGTAAAAAATACCTCACAAAAAACCAACATTTTTGCATTTCAAAGCTTTACCCAGACGGTAAGCCAAAACCACACAGAGTTTGGATCCATTTAATAGCAGAATCAATCAACTTTTCAGATAATAAAAGTTTTTTGAAATCAGATCTAAGATACTTAAGTTATGTGAAAAAACAAACCGCAACCTCTAAAAAAACCTTAAACTAAAACATACAAAATTGATAGTTCTTAAAAAACAAGTTCTGCCACAGAAAATAAACCCGACTTTTCCCGAGTTTTTAAAGTAAAAATTTCGAAATCAAAAAATCTCACAACAATCAACATTTTTGCATTTCAAAGCTTTACCCAGACGGTAAGAAAAAACCACACAGAGTTTGGATCCATTTTATAGCAGAATCAATCAACTTTTCAGATAATCAAAGTTTTTTGCAATCAGATCTAAGATACTTAAGTTATGTGTAAAAACAAACCGCAACCTCTGAAAAAACCTTAAACTAAAAATTACAAAATTGATAGTTCTTAAAAAACAAGTTCTGCCATAAAAAATAAAACCGACTTTTCCCGAGTTTTTAAAGTCAAAAATTCGTAAAAAATACATCATAAAAATCAACATATTTGCATTTCAAAGCTTTACCCAGACGGTAGGCCAAAACCACACTGAGTTTGGATCCATTTTATAGCAGAATCAATCAACTTTTCAGATAATCAAAGTTTTTGCAATCAGATCTAAGATACTTAAGTTATGTGAAAAATTAAACCGCAACCTCTGAAACAAACTTAAACTAAAAATTACAAAATTGATAGTTCTTAAAAAACAAGTTCTGCCATAGAAAATAAACCCGACTTTTCCCGAGTTTTTAAAGTAAAAATTTCGAAAACAAAAAAAATCACAACAATCAACATTTTTGCATTTGAAAGCTTTACCCAGACGGTAGGCCAAAACCACACAGAGTTTGGATCCATTTTATAGCAGTATCAATCAACTTTTCAGATAATCAAAGTTTTTTACAACCAAAATTAAGATACTTAAGTTATATGAAAAAACAAACCGCAACCTCTGAAAAACCTTAAATTAAAAGTTACTTCCTTAATAAGTTCTTAAACAACTAGTTCTGCCATAGAAAATAAACCCGACTTTTCCCGAGCTTTTAAAGTAAAAATTTCGAAAACAAAAAATCTCACAACAATCAACATTTTTGCATTTCAAAGCTTTACCCAGACGGTAGGCCAAAACCACACTGAGTTTGGATCCATTTTATAGCAGAATCAATCAACTTTTCAGATAATCAAAGTTTTTTGCAACCAGATCTAAGATACTTATGTTATGTGAAAAAACAAACCGCAAAGTCTGAAAAAACCGTAAACTAAAAGTTACTTCCTTAATAAGTTCTTAAAAAACTAGTTCTGGCATAGAAAATAAACCCGACTTTTCCCGAGTTTTTAAAGTCAAAAATTCGTAAAAAATACCTCACAAAAATCAACAATTTTGCATATCAAAGCTTTACCCAAAACCACACAGAGTTTGGATCGATTTTATAGCAGAATCAATCAACTTTTCAGATAATCAAAGTTTTTTGCAATCAGATCTAAGATACTTAAGTTATGTAAAAAAAACAAACCGCAACCTCTGAAAAAACCTTAAACTGAAAATTACTTCCTTAATAAGTTCTTAAAAAACAAGTTCTGCCACAGAAATTAAACCCGACTTTTCCCGAGTTTTTAAAGTCAAAAATTCGTAAAAAATACCACACAAAAAACCAACATTTTTGCATTTCAAAGCTTACCCAGACGGTAAGCCAAAACCACACAGAGTTTGGATCCATTTTATAGCAGAATCAATCAACTTTTCAGATAATAAAAGTTTTTTGAAATCAGATCTAAGATACTTAAGTTATGTGAAAAAACAAACCGCAACCTCTGAAAAAACCTTAAACTAAAACATACAAAATTGCTAGTTCTTAAAAAACAAGTTCTGCCATAGAAAATAAACCCGACTTTTCCCGAGTTTTTAAAGTAAAAATTTCGAAAACAAAAAATCTCACAACAATCAACATTTTTGCATTTCAAAGCTTTTCCGAGACGGTAGGCCAAAACCACACAGAGTTTGAATCCATTTTATAGCAGAATCAATCAACTTTTCAGATAATCAAAGTTTTTTACAACCAAAATTAAGATACTTAAGTTATGTGAAAAAACAAACCGCAACCTCTGAAAAAACCTTAAACTAAAAATTACATCCTTAATAAGTTCCTAAAAAACAAGTTCTGCCATAGAAAATAAACCCGACTTTTCCCGAGTTTTTAAAGTAAAAATTTCGAAAACAAAAAATCTCACAACAATCAACATTTTTGCATTTCAAAGCTTTACCCAGACGGTAGGCCAAAACCACACAGAGTTTGGATCCATTTTATAGCAGTATCAATCAACTTTTCAGATAATCAAAGTTTTTTACAACCAAAATTAAGATACTTAAGTTATGTGAAAAAACAAACCGCAACCTCTGAAAAAACCTTAAACTAAAAATTACATCCTTAATAAGTTCCTAAAAAACAAGTTCTGCCATAGAAAATAAACCCGACTTTTCCCGAGTTTTTAAAGTAAAAATTTCGAAAACAAAAAATCTCACAACAATCAACATTTTTGCATTTCAAAGCTTTACCCAGACGGTAGGCCAAAACCACACAGAGTTTGGATCCATTTTATAGCAGTATCAATCAACTTTTCAGATAATCAAAGTTTTTTACAACCAAAATTAAGATACTTAAGTTATGTGAAAAAACAAACCGCAACCTCTGAAAAAACCTTAAACTAAAAATTACATCCTTAATAAGTTCCTAAAAAACAAGTTCTGCCATAGAAAATAAA
>NW_022995905.1:0-9923 GCF_900245975.1 Drosophila guanche | reverse complement strand
AAAATTACTTCCTTAATAAGTTCTTAAAAAACAAGTTCTGCCATAGAAAATAAACCCGACTTTTCCCGAGTTTTTAAAGTAAAAATTTCGAAAACAAAAAATCTCACAACAATCAACATTTTTGCATTTCAAAGCTTTACCCAGACGGTAGGCCAAAACCACACAGAGTTTGGATCCATTTTATAGCAGTATCAATCAACTTTTCAGATAATCAAAGTTTTTTACAACCAAAATTAAGATACTTAAGTTAAGTGAAAAAACAAACCGCAACCTCTGAAAAAACCTTAAACTAAAAATTACATCCTTAATAAGTTCCTAAAAAACAAGTTCTGCCATAGAAAATAAACCCGACTTTTCCCGAGTTTTTAAAGTAAAAATTTCGAAAACAAAAAATCTCACAACAATCAACATTTTTGCATTTCAAAGCTTTACCCAGACGGTAGGCCAAAACCACACAGAGTTTGGATCCATTTTATAGCAGTATCAATCAACTTTTCAGATAATCAAAGTTTTTTGCAACCAGATCTAAGATACTTAAGTTATGTGAAAAAACAAACCGCAACCTCTGAAAAAGCCGTAAACTAAAAGTTATTTCCTTAATAAGTTCTTAAAAAACAAGTTCTGCCATAGAAAATAAACCCGACTTTTCGCGAGTTTTTAAAGTAAAAATTTCGAAAACAAAAAATCTCACAACAATCAACATTTTTGCATTTCAAAGCTTTACCCAGACGGTAGGCCAAAACCACACAGAGTTTGGATCCATTTTATAGCAGTATTAATCAACAACAATCAACATTTCAGATAATCAAAGTTTTTTGCAACCAGATCTAAGATACTTGAGTTATGTGAAAAAAACAAACCGCAACCTCTGAAAAAAAATTAATCTAAAAATTTCTTCCTTAATAAAATCTTAAAAAACAAGTTCTGGCATAGAAAATAAACCCGACTTTTCCCGAGTTTTTAAAGTAAAAATTTCGAAAACAAAAAATCTCACAAAAATCAAAATTTTTGCATTTTATAGCTTTACCCAGACGGTAGGTCAAAACCACACAGAGTTTGGATCCATTCTATAGCAGTATCAATCAACTTTTCAGATAATCAAAGTTTTTTACAACCAAAATTAAGAGACTTAAGTTATTTGAGAAAACAAACCGCAACCTCTGAAAAACCCTTAAACTTAAAAATACTTCCTTAATAAGTTCTTAAAAAACAAGTTCTGCCATAGAAAATAAACTGGACTTTTCCCGAGTTTTGAAAGTAAAAATTTCGAAAACAAAAAATCTCACAAAAATCAACATTTTTGCATTTTAAAGCTTTACCCAGACGGTAGGCCAAAACCACACAGAGTTTGGGTCCATTTTATAGCAGTATCAATCAACTTTTCAGATAATCAAAGTTTTTTACAACCAAAATTAAAATACTTAAGTAAAACTTACTTAAGAAAAAACAATCCGCAACCTCTGAAAAACCCTTAAACTAAAATTTACTTCCTTAATAAGTTCTTAAAAAACAAGTTCTGCCATAGAAAATAAACCCGACTTTTCCCGAGTTTTGAAAGTAAAAATTTCGAAAACAAAAAATATCACAACAATCAACATTTTTGCATTTCAAAGCTGTTACGAGACGGTAGGATAAAACCACAAAAAGTTGGATTCATTTTATAGCAGAATCAATCAACTTTTCAGATATTCAAAGTTTTTTACAACCAGAATTAAGATACTTAAGTTATGTGAAAAAACAAACCGCAACCTCTGAAAAAACCTTAAACTTAAAAATACTTCCTTAATAAGTTCTTAAAAAACAAGTTCTGCATAGAAAATAAACCCGACTTTCCCCGAGTTTTTAAAGTCAAAAATTCGTTAAGAATACCTCACAAAAATCAGCATTTTTGCATTTCAAAGCTTTACCCAGACGGTACGCCAAAACCACACAGAGTTTATATCCATTTTATAGCAGCATCAATCGGCTTTTCAGATAATCAAAGTTTTTTACAGCCAAAATTAAGATACTTAAGTTATGTGAAAAAACAAACCGCAACCTCTGAAAAACCCTTAAACTAAAAATTACTTCCTTAATAAGTTCTTAAAAACAAGTTCTGCCATAGAAAATAAACCCGACTTTTCCCGAGTTTTTAAAGTAAAAATTTCAAAAACAAAAAATCTCACAAAAATCAAAATTTTTGCATTTTATAGCTTTACCCAGACGGTAGGTCAAAACCACACAGAGTTTGGATCCATTCTATAGCAGTATCAATCAACTTTTCAGATAATCAAAGTTTTTTACAACCAAAATTAAGAGACTTAAGTTAATTGAGAAAACAAACCGCAACCTCTGAAAAACCCTTAAACTTAAAAATACTTCCTTAATAAGTTCTTAAAAAACAAGTTCTGCATAGAAAATAAACCCGACTTTCCCCGAGTTTTTAAAGTGAAAATTTCGAAAACAAAAAATCTCACAACAATCAACATTTTTGCATTTCAAAGCTTTACCCAGACGGTAGGCCAAAACCACACAAAGTTTGGATTCATTTTATGGCAGAATCAATCAACTTTTCAGTTAATATAAGTTTTTTGAAATCAGATCTGAGATACTTAAGTTATGTGAAAAAACAAACCGCAACCTCTGAAAAAACCTTAAATTAAAACATACAAAATTGCTAGTTCTTGAAAAACAAGTTCTGCCATAGAAAATAAACCCGACTTTTCCCGAGTTTTTAAAGTAAAAATTTCGAAAACAAAAAAACTCACAACAATCAACATTTTTGCATTTGAAAGCTTTACCCAGACGGTAGGCCAAAACCACACAGAGTTTGGATCCATTTTATAGCAGAATCAATCAACTTTTCAGATAATCAATGTTTTTTACAACCAGAATTAAGATACTTAAGATATGTGAAAAAACAAACCGCAACCTCTGAAAAAACTGATTAAAAAAAAAAAAATCTCACAACAATCAACATTTTTGCATTTCAAAACTTTTACGAGACGGTAGGATAAAACCACAAACAGTTTGGATCGTTTTTATAGCAGAATCACTCAACTTTTCAGATAATCAAAGTGTTTTACAACCAAAATTAAGATACTTAAGCTATGTGAAAAAACAAACCGCAACCTCTGAGAAAACATTAAACTAAAAAATACATCCTTAATAAGTTCTTAAAAAACAAAGTCTGCCATAGAAAATAAACCCGACTTTTTCCGAGTTTTTAAAGACTGAATTTCGTACAAAGCACCTCACAAAAATCAAAATTTTTGCATTTCAAAGTTTTACCCAGACGGTAGGCCAAAACCACACAGAGTTTGGATTTATGTGAAAAAACAAACCGCAACCTCTGAGAAAACCTTAAGCTAAAAATTGTTTCCTTAATAAGTTTTTAAAAAACAAGTTCTGCCATAGAAAATAAACCCGACTTTTCCCGAGTTTTTAAAGTAAAAATTTCGAAAACAAAAAATCTCACAACAATCAACATTTTTGCATTTCAAAGCTTTACCCAGACGGTAGGCCAAAACCACATAGAGTTTGGATCCATTTTATAGCAGTATCAATCAACTTTTCAGATAATCAAAGTTCTTTACAACCAGATCTAAGATACTTAAGTTATATGAAAAAACAAACCGCAACCTCTGAAAAAACCTTAAACTAAAAGTTACTTCCTTTATAAGTTCTTAAAAAACTAGTTCTGCCATAGAAAAAAAATCCCGACTGTTCCCGAGTTTTTAAAATCAAAATTTCGTTAAAAATACCTCACAAAAATCAACATGTTTGCATTTCAAAGCTTTACCCAGACGGTAGGCCAAAACCACACAGAGCTTGGATCCACTTTGTAGCAGTATCAATCAACTTTCCGATAATCAAAGTTCTTTACAACCAGATCTAAGATACTTAAGTTATGTGAAAAAAAAAACCGCAACCTCTGAAAACCCCTTAAACTAAAAATTACTTTCTTAATAAATTCTAAAAAAACAAGTTCTGCCATACAAAATAAACCCGACTTTTCCCGAATTTTTAAAGTCAGAATTTCGTACAAAGTACCGCACAAAAATCAACATTTTTGCATTTCAAAGCTTTACCCAGACGGTAGGCCAAAAACCACACAGAGTTTGGATCCATTTTATAGCAGTATCAATCAACTTTTCAGATAATCAAAGTTCTTTACAACCAGATCTAAGATACTTAAGTTATATGAAAAACAAACCGCAACCTCTGAAAAAACCTTAAGCTAAAAGTTACTTCCTTAATAAGTTCTTAAAAAACTAGGTCTGCCATAGAAAATAAACCCGACTTTTCCCGAGTTTTTAAAGTCAAAATTTCGAAAACAAAAAATCTCACAAAAATCAACATTTTTGCATTTCAAAGCTTTACCCAGACGGTAGGCCAAAAACCACACAGAGTTTGGATCCATTTTATAGCAGTATCAATCAACTTTTCAGATAATCAAAGTTCTTTACAACCAGATCTAAGATACTTAAGTTATATGAAAAAACAAACCGCAACCTCTGAAAAAACCTTAAACTAAAAGTTACTTCCTTTATAAGTTCTTAAAAAACTAGTTCTGCCATAGAAAATAAACCCGACTTTTCCAGAGTTTTTAAAGTAAAAATTTCGAAAACAAAAAATCTCACAACAATCAACATTTTTGCATTTCAAAGCTTTACCCAGACGGTAGGCCAAAACCACACAGAGTTTGGATCCATTTTATAGCAGTATCAATCAACTTTTCAGATAATCAAAGTTCTTTACAACCAGATCTAAGATACTTAAGCTATTTGAAAAAACAAACCGCAACCTCTGAAAAAACCTTAAACTAAAAGATACTTCCTTAATAAGTTCTTAAAAAACAAGTTCTGCTATAGAAAAAAAATCCCGACTGTTCCCGAGTTTTTAAAATCAAAATTTCGTTAAAAATACCTCACAAAAATCAACATGTTTGCATTTCAAAGCTTTACCCAGACGGTAGGCCAAAACCACACAGAGCTTGGATCCACTTTGTAGCAGTATCAATCAACTTTCCGATAATCAACGTTCTTTACAACCAGATCTAAGATACTTAAGTTATGTGAAAAAAACAAACCGCAACCTCTGAAAACCCCTTAAACTAAAAATTACTTCCTTAATAAGTTCTTAAAAAACAAGTTCTGCCATAGAAAAAAAATCCCGACTGTTCCCGAGTTTTTAAAGTCAAAATTTCGTAAAAAAAACCTCACAAATATAAACATTTTTGCATTTCAAAGCTTTACCCAGACGGTAGGCCAAAAACCACACAGAATTTTGATCCATTTTATAGCAGAATCAATCAACTTTTCAGATAATCAAAGTTTTTTGCAACCAGATCTAAGATACTTAAGTTATGAGAAAAATTAAACCGCATCCTCTGAAACAACCTTAAACTAAAAATTACAAAATTGAAAGTTCTTAAAAAACAAGTTCTGCCATAGAAAATAAACCCGACTTTTCCCGAGTTTTTAAAGTAAAAATTTCGAAAACAAAAACACTCACAACAATCAACATTTTTGCATTTGAAAGCTTTACCCAGACGGTAGGCCAAAACCACACAGAGTTTGGATCCATTTTATAGCAGTATCAATCAACTATTCAGATAATCAAAGTTTTTTACAACCAAAATTAAGATACTTAAGTTATATGAAAAAACAAACCGCAACCTCTGAAAAAACCTTAAACTAAAAGAAACTTCCTTAATAAGTTCTTAAAAAACAAGTTCTGCCATAGAAAAAAAATCCCGACTGTTCCCGAGTTTTTAAAGTCAAAATTTCGTAAAAAATACCTCACAAAAATCAACATGTTTGCATTTCAAAGCTTTACCCAGACGGTAGGCCAAAACCACACAGAGCTTGGATCCACTTTGTAGCAGTATCAATCAACTTTCCGATAATCGACGTTCTTTACAACCAGATCTAAGATACTTAAGTTATGTGAAAAAACAAACCGCAACCTCTGAAAACCCCTTAAACTAAAAATTACTTTCTTAATAAATTCTAAAAAAAAAAAAAGTTCTGCCATACAAAATAAACCCGACTTTCCCGAATTTTTAAAGTCAGAATTTCGTACAAAGTACCTCAAAAAAATCAACATTTTTGCATTTCAAAGCTTTACCCAGACGGTAGGCCAAAAACCACACAGAGTTTGGATCCCTTTTATAGCAGTATCAATCAACTTTTCAGATAATCAAAGTTCTTTACAACCAGATCTAAGATACTTAAGTTATATGAAAAAACAAACCGCAACCTCTGAAAAAACCTTAAACTAAAAGTTACTTCCTTTATAAGTTCTTAAAAAACTAGTTCTGCCATAGAAAATAAACCCAGACGGTAGGCCAAAACCACACAGAGTTTGGATCCACTTTGTAGCAGTATCAATCAACTATTCAGATAATCAAAGTTTTTTACAACCAAAATTAAGATACTTAAGTTATATGAAAAAACAAACCGCAACCTCTGAAAAAACCTTAAACTAAAAGATACTTCCTTAATAAGTTCTTAAAAAACAAGTTCTGCCATAGAAAAAAAATTCCGACTGTTCCCGAGTTTTTAAAATCAAAATTTCGTTAAAAATACCTCACAAAAATCAACATGTTTGCATTTCAAAGCTTTACCCAGACGGTAGGCCAAAACCACACAGAGCTTGGATCCACTTTGTAGCAGTATCAATCAACTTTCCGATAATCAAAGTTCTTTACAACCAGATCTAAGATACTTAAGTTATGTGAAAAAACAAACCGCAACCTCTGAAAACCCCTTAAACTAAAAATTACTTTCTTAATCAATTCTAAAAAAAAAGTTCTGCCATACAAAATAAACCCGACTTTTCCCGAATTTTTAAAGTCAGAATTTCGTACAAAGTACCTCACAAAAATCAACATTTTTGCATTTCAAAGCTTTACCCAGACGGTAGGCCAAAAACCACACAGAGTTTGGATCCATTTTATAGCAGTATCAATCAACTTTTCAGATAATCAAAGTTCTTTACAACCAGATCTAAGATACTTAAGTTATATGAAAAAACAAACCGCAACCTCTGAAAAAACCTTAAACTAAAAGTTACTTCCTTAATAAGTTCTTAAAAAACTAGTTCTGCCATAGAAAATAAACCCGACTTTTCCCGAGTTTTTAAAGTCAAAATTTCGAAAACAAAAAATCTCACAACAATCAACGTTTTTGCATTTCAAAGCTTTACCCAGACGGTAGGCCAAAACCACACAGAATTTGGATCCATTTTATAGCAGAATCAATCAACTTTTCAGATAATCAAAGTTTTTTGCAACCAGATCTAAAATACTTATGTTATGTGAAAAAACAAACCGCAAAGTCTGAAAAAAACTTAAACTAAAAATTACTTCCTTAATAAGTTCTTAAAAAACAAATTCTGCCATAAAAAAAAAAAAACCGATTTTTCCCGAGTTTTTAAAGTCAAAAATTCGAAAAAAAAAATCTCACAACAATCCACATTTTTGCATTTCAAAGCTTTACCCAGACGGTAGGCCAAAACCACACAGAGTTTGGATCCATTTTATAGCAGAATCAATCAACTATTTAGATAATCAAAGTTTTTTACAACCAAAATTAAGATACTTAAGTTATATGAAAAAACAAACCGCAACCTCTGAAAAAGCCTTAAACTAAAAGATACTTCCTTAATAAGTTCTTAAAAAACAAGTTCTGCCATAGAAAAAAAATCCCGACTGTTCCCGAGTTTTTAAAGTCAAAAATTCGAAAAAAAAATCTCACAACAATCCACATTTTTGCATTTCAAAGCTTTACCCAGACGGTAGGCCAAAACCACACAGAGCTTGGATCCACTTTGTAGCAGTATCAATCAACTTTCCGATAATCAAAGTTTTTTACAACCAAAATTAAGATACTTAAGTTATTTGAAAAAACAAACCTCTACCTCTGAAAAAACCTTAGCAGTATGAATAAACTTTTCAGATAATCAAAGTTTTTCGCAAACAGATCTAAGATACTTAAGCTATATGAAAAAAAATTGCTACCTCTGAAAAAACCTTAAACAAAAAATTAATTTCTTAATAAATTCTTAAAAAACAAGTTCTGCCATAGAAAATAATCCCGACTGTTCCCGAGTTTTTAAAGTCAAAATTTCGTAAAAAAAAAACCTTACAAAAATAAACATTTTTGCATTTAAAAGCTTTACCCAGACGGTAGGCCAAAACCACACAGAGATTGGATCCATTTTATAGCAGTATCAATCAACTTTTTAGATAATCAAAGTTTTTTACAACCAAAATTAAGATACTTAAGTTATTTGAAAAAACAAACCTCTACCTCTGAAAAAACCTTAAACAAAAAATTACTTTCTTAATAAATTCTTAAAAAAAAAGTTCTGCGATTGAAAATAAACCCGACTCTTCCCGAGTTTTTAAAGTCAAAATTTCGTTATACAAACCTCACAAAAATCAGCATTTTTGCATTTAAAAGCTTTACCCAGACGGTAGGCCAAAACCACACTCAGGTTGGATCCACTTCATAGCAGCATCAATAAACTTTTCAGATTATCAAAGATCTTTACAACCAGATCTAAGATACTTAAGTTATGTGAAAAAACAAACCGCCACGTCTAATAAACCTTTAACGGAAAAGCACAAGGTTTAAAAATTCTTAAAAGAAAAGTTCTTGCATAGAAAATAAATCAAAATTTCGTACAAAATACCACACAAAAATCAACATTTTTACATTTCAAAGTTTTACCCAGACGGTAGGCCAAAAGCACACAGAGTTTGAATCGACTTTATAGCAGTATCAATCAACTTTCCGATAATCAAAGTTCTTTACAACCAGATCTAAGATACTTAAGTTATGTGAAAAAACAAACCGCAACCTCTGAAACCCCCTTACACTAAAAATTACTTCCTTAATAAGTTCTTAAAAAACAAGTTCTGCCATAGAAAATAAACCCGACTTTTCCCGAGTTTTTAAAGTCAAAAATACGTAAAAAATACCTCACAAAAAACCAACATATTTGCATTTCAAAGCTTTACCCAGACGGTAGGCCAAAACCACACAGAGTTTGGATCCATTTTATAGCAGTATCAATCAACTATTCAGATAGTCAAAGTTTTTTACAACCAAAATTAAGATACTTAAACTGAAAAAATCTCACAACAATCCACATATTTGCATTTCAAAGCTTTTCCGAGACGGTAGGCCAAACCCACTCAGAGTTTGGATCCATTTTATAGCAGTATCAATCAACTATTCAGATAGTCAAAGTTTTCTACAACCAAAATTAAGATACTTAAGTTATGTGACAAAACAAACCGCAACCTCTGAAAAAACCTTAAACTAAAAATTACAAAATTGCTAGTTCTTAAAAAACAAGTTCTCCCATACAAAATAAAACCGACTTTTCCCGAATTTTTAAAGTCAAAAATTCGTAAATTATACCTCACAAAAATCAACATATTTGCATTTCAAAGCTTTACCCAGACGGTAGGCCAAAACCACACAGAGTTTGGATCCATTTTATAGTAGAATCAATCAACTTTTCAGATAATCAAAGTTTTTTGCAATCAGATCTAAGATACTTAAGTTGTGTGAAAAAACAAACCGCAACCTCTAAAAACCCCTTAAACTAAAAATTACAAAATTGATAGTTCTTAAAAAACAAGTTCTGCCATAGAAAATAAAGCTGACTTTTTCCGAGTTTTTAAAGTCAAAATTTCGAAAAAAAAATCTCACCACAATCCACATTATTGCATTTCAAAGCTTTACCCAGACGGTAGGCCAAAACCACACAGAGTTTGGATCCATTTTATAGCAGTATCAATCAACTTTTCAGATAATCAAAGTTTTTTACAACCAAAATTAAGATACTTAAGTTATTTGAGAAAACAAACCGCAAACTCTGAAAAAACCTTAAACTTAAAATTGTTTCCTTAATAAGTTCTTAAA
>NW_022995904.1:14222-15085 GCF_900245975.1 Drosophila guanche | reverse complement strand
AAGCAGAGTGTGAATGAGAGAATGTGAAAAGAACAACAAAAGCTGCAGGACAGTGTGGGTTTAGCCACTGCTAATTAATTTCTTCTTTCTGGCTATAATAATGATCCAATCGGATCCCAATTTGGTGATCTGATAGATATGGCCATTCCCTACAGAATGGAGTTTTTTGTTTTCTTTTATCTTTAAAATTGTAGATTTGGGAGGTTTTTGCCCTTTTGCGGGGGCGGAATGGGGCGGGGCACATTTTTAAATACACTTGTAACAGTGTGAGCATACAGAAGTCTGGATGCAAAATTTGGTAGCTCTAGTAGCTCTAGTAGCTCTTTTATAGTCTCTGAGATTCAGGTGCTCAAGAAGACGGAAGGACAGACGGACGGACAGACGGACAGACAGACAGGGCTCAATCGACTCGGCTATTGATGGTGATCAAGAATATATACACTTTATGGGGTCGGAAGCGATTCCTTCTGTGTGTTACATACATTAACTTTGTGCACAAATACAATATACCCTATTTACTCTTAGAGTACAGGGTATAAAACAAATATAAGCTGTGTGATGGGTGGGGAGGGGGGGTGCATTCCCTACTGATTGGCGTTTTTAGTTTTCTTTTATCTTTAAAATTGTAGATTTGCAGGACAGTGTGGGTTTAGCCACTGCTAACTAATTTCTTCTTTCTGGCTATAATAATGATCCAATCGGATCCCAATTTGGTGATCTGATAGATATGGCCATTCCCTACAGAATGGCGTTTTTAGTTTTCTTCTATCTTTAAAATTGTAGATTTGGGAGGCTCTCGCCCTTTTGCGGGGGCGGAATGGGGCGGGGCACATTTTTTAAATACACTTGTAACAGTGTGAGCA
>NW_022995904.1:6829-8711 GCF_900245975.1 Drosophila guanche | reverse complement strand
TCTGGATGCAAAATTTGGTGGCTCTAGCTTTTATAGTCTCTGAGATTCAGGTGCTCAAGAAGACGGACGGACGGACAGACGGACAGACAGACAGGGCTCAATCGACTCGGCTATTGATGGTGATCAATAATATGTATACTTTATGGGGTCGTAAACGATTCCTTCTGTGTGTTACATACATTAACTTTGTGTACAAATAGAATATACCCTATTTACTCTTCAAGTACCGGGTATAAAACAAATATAAGCTGCGAGAGGGGGGGGGGGGGTGCATTCCCTACAGAATGGCGTTTTTAGTTTTCTTTTAACTTTAAAATTATAGATTTGCAGGAGAGTGTGGGTTTAGCCACTGCTAATTAATATCTTCTTTCTGGCTATAATGATCCAATCGGATCCCAATTTGGTGATCTGATAGATATGGCCATTCCCTACAGAATGGAATTAGTTTTCTTCTATCTTTAAAATTGTAGATTAGGGAGGTTTTCGCCCTTTTGCGGGGGCGGAATGGAGAGGGGCACATTTTTTAAATACACTTGTAACAGTCTGGAAGTCTGGAAGTCTGGATGCAAAATTTGGTGGCTCTAGCTTTTATAGTCTCTGAGATTCAGGTGCTCAAGAAGACGGACGGACAGACGGACGGACAGACGGACAGACAGACAGGGCTCAATCGACTCGGCTATTGATGGTGATCAATAATATGTACACTTTATGGGGTCGTAAACGATTAATTCTGTGTGTTACATACATTAACTTTGTGTACAAATACAATATACCCTATTTACTCTTCAAGTACCGGGTATAAAACAAATATAAGCTGCGTAAGGGGGGGGGGGGGTTCATTCCCTACAGAATGGCGTTTTTAGTTTTCTTTTAACTTTAAATTTGTAGATTTGCAGGACAGTGTGGGTTTAGCCACTGCTAATTAATATCTTCTTTCTGGCTATAATGATCCAATCGGATCCCAATTTGGTGATCTGATAGATATGGCCATTCCCTACAGAATGGAATTAGTTTTCTTCTATCTTTAAAATTGTAGATTTGGGAGGTTTTCGCCCTTTTTCGGGGGCGGAATGGGGCGGGGCACATTTTTTAAATACACTTGTAACAGTGTGAGCATACAGAAGTCTGGATGCAAAATTTGGTAGCTCTAGCTTTTATAGTCTCTGAGATTCAGGTGCTCAAGAAGACGGACGGGCAGACGGACGGACAGACGGACGGACAGACGGACAGACAGACAGGGCTCAATTGACTCGGCTATTGATGGTGATCAAGAATATNCTTCTATCTTTAAAATTGTAGATTTGGGAGGTTTTCGCCCTTTTTCGGGGGCGGAATGGGGCGGGGCACATTTTTTAAATACACTTGTAACAGTGTGAGCATACAGAAGTCTGTATGCAAAATTTGGTAGCTCTAGCTTTTATAGTCTCTGAGATTCAGGTGCTCAAGAAGACGGACGGACAGACGGACGGACAGACGGACGGACAGACGGACAGACAGACAGGGCTCAATTGACTCGCCTATTGATGGTGATCAAGAATATATACCCTTTATGGGGTCGGAAGCAATTCCTTCTGTGTGTTACATACATTAACTTTGTGCACAAATACAATATACCCTATTTACTCTTCGAGTACCGGGTATAAAACAAATATAAGCTGCGAGAGGGGGGGTGCATTCCCTACAGAATGGCGTTTTTAGTTTTCTTTTAACTTTAAATTTGTAGATTTGCAGGACAGTGTGGGTTTAGCCACTGCTAATTAATATCTTCTTTCTGGCTATAATGATCCAATCGGATCCCAATTTGGTGATCTGATATATATGGCCATTCCCTACAGAATGGCGTTTTTAGTTTTACTTTTTATCTTTAAAATTGTAGATTTGG
>NW_022995904.1:0-1260 GCF_900245975.1 Drosophila guanche | reverse complement strand
GGGGGGGGTTGTTAAAAGCCGGCAGAGGCAGAGGGACGGCAGAGGCAGAGGCCGAGGGAAGCAGAGTGTGAATGAGAGAATGTGAAAAGAATAACAAAAGCTGCAGGACAGTGTGGGTTTAGCCACTGCTAATTAATTTCTTCTTTCTGGCTATAATAATGATCCAATCGGATCCCAATTTGGTGATAGATATGGGCATTCCCTACAGAATGGCGTTTTTAGTTTTCTTCTATCTTTAAAATTGTAGATTTGGGAGGTTTTCGCCCTTTTGCGGGGGCGGAATGGGGCGGGGCACATTTTTTAAATACACTTGTAACAGTGTGAGCATACAGAAGTCTGGATGCAAAATTTGGTGGCTCTAGCTTTTATAGTCTCTGAGATTCAGGTGCTCAACAAGACGGACGGACAGACGGATAGACGGACGGACAGACAGACAGGGCTCAATCGACTCGGCTATTGCTGGTGATCAAGGCAGAGGCCGAGTGAAGCAGAGTGTGAATGAGAGAATGTGAAAAGAATAACAAAAGCGGCTGGACAGTGTGGGTTAAGCCACTGCTAATTAATTTCTTCTTTCTGGCTATAATAATGATCCAATCGGATCCCAATTTATTGATCTGATAGATATGGACATTCCCTACAGAATGGCGTTTTTAGTTTTCTTCTATCTTTAAAATTGTAGATTTGGGAGTTTTCGCCCTTTTGCGGGGGCGGAATGGGGCGGGGCACATTTTTTAAATACACTTGTANAGAGAATGTGAAAAGAATAACAAAAGCTGCAGGACAGTGTGGGTTTAGCCACTGCTAATTAATTTCTTCTTTCTGGCTATAATAATGATCCAATCGGATCCCAATTTATTGATCTGATAGATATGGACATTCCCTACAGAATGGCGTTTTTAGTTTTCTTCTATCTTTAAAATTGTAGATTTGGGAGTTTTCGCCCTTTTGCGGGGGCGGAATGGGGCGGGGCACATTTTTTAAATACACTTGTAACAGTGTGAGCATACAGAAGTCTGGATGCAAAATTTGGTGACTGCTAATTAATATCTTCTTTCTGGCTATAATGATCCAATCGGATCCCAATTTGGTGATCTGATATATATGGCCATTCCCTACAGAATGGCGTTTTTAGTTTTACTTTTTATCTTTAAAATTGTAGATTTGGGAGGTTTTCGCCCTTTTGCGGGGGCGGAATGGGGCGGGGCACATTTTTTAAATACACTTGTAACAGTGTGAGCATACAGAAGTCTGGATGCAAAA
>NW_022995903.1:12970-13786 GCF_900245975.1 Drosophila guanche | reverse complement strand
AGTGAAGCAGAGTGTGAATGAGAGAATGTGAAAAGAACAACAAAAGCTGCAGGACAGTGTGGGTTTAGCCACTGCTAATTAATTTCTTCTTTCTGGCTATAATAATGATCCAAGCGGATCCCAATTTATTTTTCTGATAGATATGACCATTCCCTACAGAATGGCGTTTTTAGTTTTCTTCTATCTTTAAAATTGTAGAGTGTTGGGGCTTGGTGGTTTAAAGTCGGCAGAGGCAGAGGCCGAGTGAAGCAGAGTGTGAATGAGAGAATGTGAAAAGAACAACAAAAGCTGCAGGACAGTGTGGGTTTAGCCACTGCTAATTCATTTCTTCTTTCTGGCTATAATAATGATCCAATCGGATCCCAATTTATTTATCTGATAGATATGACCATTCCCTACGGAATGGCGTTTTTAGTTTTCTTCTATCTTTAAAATTGTAGATTTTGGGAGGTTTTCGATCTTTTGCGGGGGCGGAAGGGGGCGGGGCACATTTTTTAAATACACTTGTAACAGTGTGAGCATACAGAAGTCTGGATGAATAATTTGGTGGCTCTAGCTTTTATAGTCTCTGAGATTCAGGTGCTCAACAAGACGGACGGACAGACGGAAGGACAGACGGACGGACAGACAGGGCTCAATCGACTCAGCTATTGATGGTGATCAAGAATTTATACACTGGGGAATTTATACTTTATGGGGTCGGAAACGATTTCTTCTGTGTGTTACATACATTAACTTTGTGCACAAATACAATATACCCTATTTACTCTTCGAGTACCGGGTATAAAACAAATATAAGCTCTGAGAGGGATGGGG
>NW_022995903.1:6192-8235 GCF_900245975.1 Drosophila guanche | reverse complement strand
AGATTCAGGTGCTCAACAAGACGGACGGACAGACGGAAGGACAGACGGACGGACAGACAGGGCTCAATCGACTCGGCTATTGATGGTGATCAAGAATTTATACACTTTATGGGGTCGGAAACGATTCCTTCTGTGTGTTACATACATTAACTTTGTGCACAAATACAATATACCCTATTTACTCTTCGAGTACCGGGTACAAAACAAATCTAAGGGGGGGGGGGGGGTTGGTTTAAAGTCGGCAGAGGCAGAGGCCGAGTGAAGCAGAGTGTGAATGAGAGAATGTGAAAAGAACAACAAAAGCTGCAGGACAGTGTGGGTTTAGCCACTGCTAATTAATTTCTTCTTTCTGGCTATAATAATGATCCAATCGGATCCCAATTTGGTGATCTGATAGATATGGCCATTCTCTACAGAATGGCGTTTTTAGTTTTCTTTTATCTTTAAAATTTTAGATCTGGGAAGTTTTCGCCCTTTTGCGGGGGCGGAATGGGGCGGGGCACATTTTTTAAATACACTTGTAACAGTGTGAGCATACAGAAGTCTGGATGCATAATTTGGTGGCTCTAGCTTTTATAGTCTCTGAGATTCAGGTGCTCAACAAGACGGACGGACAGACAGACGGACAGACGGACAGACGGACAGGGCTCAATCGACTCGGCTATTGATGGTGACCAAGAATATATACACTTTATGGGGTCGGAAACGATTCCTTCTGTGTGTTACATACATTAACTTTGTGCACAAATACAATATACCCTATTTACTCTTCGAGTACCGGGTANCACATTTTTTAAATACACTTGTAACAGTGTGAGCATACAGAAGTCTGGATGCAAAATTTGGTGGCTCTAGCTTTTATAGTCTCTGAGATTCAGGTGCTCAACAAGACGGACGGACAGACAGACGGACAGACGGACAGACGGACAGGGCTCAATCGACTCGGCTATTGATGGTGACCAAGAATATATACACTTTATGGGGTCGGAAACGATTCCTTCTGTGTGTTACATACATTAACTTTATGCACAAATTGTTATATGGGATAAATGAGAAGCTCATGGCCCATATTTTGTTTATATTCGACACTCCCACCCCCCCACCAAATTTCAGCCGTCTCCGTCTCCGGCTCACTTCGTCTCACACTTACTCTCTTACACTTTTCTTGTTGTTTTCGACGTCCTGTCACACCCAAATCGGTGACGATTAATTAAAGAAGAATCTGGCAATAATAATGATCCAAGCGGATCCCAATTTATTTTTCTGATAGATATGACCATTCCCTACAGAATGGCGTTTTAGTTTTCTTCTATCTTTAAAATTGTAGATTTGGGAGGTTTTCGCCCTTTTGCGGGGGCGGAATGGGGCGGGGCACATTTTTTAAATACACTTGTAACAGTGTGAGCACACAGAAGTCTGGATGCAAAATTTGGTGGCTCTAGCTTTTATTGTCTCTGAGATTCAGGTGCTCAACAAGACGGGCGGACAGACGGAAGGACAGACGGACGGACAGACAGGGCTCAATCGACTCGGATATTGATGGTGATCAAGAATTTATACACTTTATGGGGTTGGAAACGATTCCTTCTGTGTGTTACATACATTAACTTTGTGCACAAATACAATATACCCTATTTACTCTTCGAGTACCGGGTATAAAACAAATATAAGCTGTGATGGTGGGGGGGGGGGTGTTGGTGCTTGGTGGTTTAAAGTCGGCAGAGGCAGAGGCCGAGTGAAGCAGAGTGTGAATGAGAGAATGTGAAAAGAACAACAAAAGCTGCAGGACAGTGTGGGTTTAGCCACTGCTAATTCATTTCTTCTTTCTGGCTATAATAATGATCCAATCGGATCCCAATTTATTTATCTGATAGAGATGACCATTCCCTACGGAATGGCGTTTTTAGTTTTCTTCTATCTTTAAAATTGTAGATTTTGGGAGGTTTTCGATCTTTTGCGGGGGCGGAAGGGGGCGGGGCACATTTTTTAAATACACTTGTAACAGTGTGAGCATACAGAAGTCTGGATGCATAATTTGGTGGC
>NW_022995903.1:0-1000 GCF_900245975.1 Drosophila guanche | reverse complement strand
AATCGGATCCGAATTTGGTGATCTGATAGATAGGGCATTCCCTACAGAATAGCGTTTTTAGTTGTCTTTTATCTTTAAAATTGTAGATTTGGGAGGTTTTCGCCCTTTTGCGGGGGCGGAAGGGGGCGGGCACATTTTTTAAATACACTTGTAACAGTGTGAGTATACAGAAGTCTGGATGCAAAATTTTGTGGCTCTAGCTTTTATTCAGGTGCTCAACAATCCCAATTTTGTGATCTGATAGATATGGCCATTCCCTACAGAATGGCGTTTTTAGTTTTCTTTTATCTTTAAAATTGTAGATTTGGGAGGTTTTCGCTCTTTTGCGGGGGCGGAAGGGGGCGGCGCACATTTTTTAAATACACTTGTAACAGTGTGAGCATACAGAAGTCTGAATGCATAATTTGGTGGCTCTAGCTTTTATAGTCTCTGAGATTCAGGTGCTCAACAAGACGGACGGACAGACGGACGGACAGACGGACAGACAGACAGGGCTCAATCGACTCGGCCAATGATGGTGACCAAGAATATATACACTTTATGGGGTCGGAAACGATTCCTTCTGTGTGTTACATACATTAACTTTGTGCACAAATACAGTATACCCTATTTACTCTTCGAGTACCGGGTATAAAACAAATATAAGCTGCGTGAGGGGGGGCATTCCCTACAGAATGGCGTTTTTAGTTTTCTTCTATCTTTAAAATTGTAGATTTTGGGAGGTTTTCGCTCTTTTGCGGGGGCGGAAGGGGGCGGGGCACATTTTTTAAATACACTTGTAACAGTGTGAGCACACAGAAGTCTGGATGCAAAATTTGGTGGCTCTAGCTTTTTTAGTCTCTGAGATTCAGGTGCTCAACAAGACGGACGGACAGACGGAAGGACAGACGGACGGACAGACAGGGCTCAATCGACTCGGCTATTGATGGTGATCAAGAATATATACACTTTATGGGGTCGGAAACGATTCCTTCTGTGTGTTACATACATTAACTTTGTG
>NW_022995902.1:9176-15098 GCF_900245975.1 Drosophila guanche | reverse complement strand
TCGGCCACGACCACGACGGGCCGGTGTCACGGGCGTGAACTGTTTGCCATGGTGCCGATTCGGATGTAGATTGGGAACGGCCTCAAATGAAGGCAGTGGATCGTCTGCCTTTGGCTGATTTCCATTCTTGATTTCCACCTTGGTATTCATTGGAATGACAGCCTTTTCCTGGCGCGGGGTCTTCGGCAATGGAGAGGTTTTTGAAATGGCTGCCTTCCGCGGACGCCTGGTCTTGGCCTCAGCCCTACACTCATTGTGCAATTCCTGCTGCATTTTCGCCATGCGCAGCCAAAAGCACTCGCACAGGTTGACAGCAGCTTTAAACACGGGCGAGTCCGGACTGTTGTAGACTCTGCAGTTTTCGAAAATCAATAGAATGTCTTCCAGGACGTCTGCACCGCCCCAGTAGTATGTGTACTCAAATCTTTTCTTGATTGTGTTCAAGTCCATGGGGTTTGCGATTTTTTCGTGGTAGTCCCTGATCTTCAGCTTCACAGCATCGACAGGATGGCGAAAGTGCAGCGAGGAAGGGTTGCGCGACAACGCATTCACAGCGGTTCTCAGTTTTAACAAGAAATTGGTTACCCTTCCCTTACGATTGGGTGGCGGCATCACCGGGGGCTGCACAATTCCATTTACCGGCTGCACTCTGGGCTCGCACCGTGGCGGCCGCTGCTCCCCTGGGTGCCGGTTTTCGAGCACGCTTAAAGCTTTCTCAAAGTCCTCACGACGCCTATCATCCATTGTCTGAGAATAGAGATTTCAATTAGATTTTGGACCGGCCAAATGGCTGTGGCAAGTGCCACAGGTAGACTTATCGTAGACTGTTCGAATTGACACATTCTATTAACCGAAAAACTTAATTGTAGAGCGTACTTACATTCCTTTTCTTCTCGCTGGTGGTTTAATTAAACCTTTTATTCAGATGCTTTTTTTTTGACAAGCATCTGAAAAGTGTTAGGGATGGCTGATAAAAAAGTAAGCACATCGATACACGCATTGTCAATACGGTCAATACGAAATGTTATAACGTATATCTTTCCCAATGTGGCACAAATTTCCGTAATAATCGCAAAAAATTATTTTCGTTCGTCAACTCAAAACGCAAGTCTAACGCGTTCCCTTCTTCCCTTCACTTACAGTCTAAAACAGAAACTTCAGATCAAGGAATTCAAATTTATTTGCCACCTTCTTTCAATCGACGTACTCCTTGGATACTTATGACTCCTCCACCCCTTATCCATACCATCTACCTCATGTTAATAACGTGTTTCTTCCCTTCCTTGAAGAAAGTGCTGTCTTCGAATGGCTTTCATCAATTGACATCTGTTTCTCTGCGGGTCCAGATAAAGTTCCGAGCTGTATTTTAAAATATTGCGCTAAAGCCCTATCTCATCCTTTGACCTTCTTATTTAATTTATCCCTGGCCTTGACCTTGATGAATTAAGCATTTGGTGTTCGAATAACCTACTTTTCTTGAACCATTCCAAGTGCAAACTTATGACTTTTTACCGCCGTGCCCCACATTTTGTCTCCTATTCTCTAGGACACCATGCTCTGGATCGAATCTCCACATCAAATGACTTAGGAGTCCTATTCGATCACAAGCTATGTTTTAATAGCCATATTGCTTCAACTGTTAACAAAGCTAAGGGAGTTCTTGCGTTTATTAAGCGTTGGTCAAAAGAGTTTGACGATCCATATATAACTAAAACACTGTACGTCTCGTTGGTTCGCCCGATATTGGAGTATTGTTCTTGTGTGTGGAGTCCACAATACAAGAAGCAACAAATAATTATTGAATCCGATCAAAAACAATTTTTAATATTCGCCCTTAGAAATCTAAACTGGGACTCTAACAGACTCCTTCCACCATACCTATCTAGGCTAAAACTACTGAACCTACCCTCTTTACACCATCGCAGAATTTGCAGATAATTGTTAATTAAAATAAATAAAAAGCTGCCTCATTGCCCAAATTTACAGCTTATTCCGCTTTACTCCTTCCTTTCGACCTTAGCTACCTTTCCAATTCGGTTATTACACTTTAAATTCAGAAATCATAGCTAAAAGCCCTACTTGATTGTTCATTCTCTTTGCTAGGGATGGAAAGGATTTATCCGTCTAGTTTTTAGCAAGTGTTGAAGCCATTCCCCATTCGATGTGTTCTAGTGTTGGAAAAGCTTACATCGTGTTTTGTTTTGTGTTGAGTTGCCTCCTCTAGGACATAATGACAGAGGCATATTTTTTTGAGTGCTTAATCGAAAATTTGCAAGATGTGAAAAAAGATTCGGTCTCTAAAAATACGAGAAAGTTTATTCTGAATAACTTGATTCTGCAATCAACTCTAATAAAATCAATAACATCAATCTTCTTAAGCAATGGTAAGACTACACCTTTTTTGTGAGTACATTTAAATTTAATATGTGTCCCCCACGATACCCCGTCGTTACATGTGTAGGCTCCTACAACCAGTACATACACAAATAAAATTCACTATTTCAAAAAGCAGATCCTCGAAAAGGTAACAATGAAGCAATATGCACAAGTTTTTATGCTGCCCATGGACAGAAGAAACCGAGATATTGCGGGACTCAAAAATCCCATGGACCTGGGCACAATCACTATTCGTGTGCAGAAACGGCGCTATCGAAATGAAGATGAACTGATTTTCGATCTCAAACTTGTCTATCAGAATTGGCTTTCGTTGAAGAGGGAAAGTGCAATCCTGTGCCGGCCTGGCAATCAAGTTGCAAAAATTCGTGGAGAACAAGGTGTCGAAAATGCCAGAGGGCCAGGAGTTGGAGATCAATAAGGATTCCAAGATGACGGTCAAGTCCCTCCAAAATTTTCCCTGGCGGCAGTTAAATAGCACAGAGCCGACTCCAACAGAGCCTATGAATGTGTGTGTGCATGTGACACCAGAGCTTGTCGCTGATCCTACGGATGTTTAGACAGAGCCCTATGAAGAGGATGATTCATTGCGGATAATCACACAAATTCTGAGCAAAACGCAGCTGATGCACTACCTTCAGCCACCCGATATAAGTATCTATGTTGATACTCTTGGTGACTGCAGCAATGAGTGCAACTGCCAGTTGTGGGACAGCAACGTGGATGATTTGACATCGCATGAGCTGCAGACTGTCATGCATATAGCGTTGCAACATAATGTGCCAGTCACTATGAAAAAAGGCAGAATGGACTTAAGCATAACGAAATTCTCCCCCAAAGTTATATCCATATTAAATGAGGCTCTCCTTCAACGCAGACGCAACGATTCTGTATTGCTGCAACTTATGACAGCTGATGAACGGCAGGTTATGACGGAATATTTGGAAAACAGGTTGCTCAGACTCAACACCCTCTTGAACATATCAAATCGTACGAGTACTTTAAGGAGACATGCCACTATCAGTAACAGTCAGGATCTGGAACACTCCGGAACGGTTATCTGATGACGAAAAGGAGGAAAAGGGAGGAGGAAAGCATGTTAAAAAAGGACAGACCTAAAAGAAATCGTAAAGGATGGAAGAACAGGCGAAACAAATAGAAAATTACTAACAAGTTAATACATACATATATATGTGCATATATGCATATTAAATATTCAAAAATAATTGCAATGTCCGATCGACACGTACACAACCCACCCCAATAAAAATTAAATTCGTCGTTTATTTCTTGCGGTTTAAGATTGTGTCTTTTGTGTGTTTCTCTATTCTGTATGAGTTCTGCAGATTTCCAAAATAACCATGAACATGATAATACTATTCGGACTCCTGTCTGGACTCGGCAAAACTGTTAAAGACACTTCTCTGGCTCCTCTCTGACACTCACTCTCTGGTCCGCCCATCAGTTAGATCCTCTAAATATCTCGAAGCATCTGCGGGCTGGTTGCCCATTTTTGGTGTTCTTTTGGGTCCTTTTCTTTTCCGTCTGCACGTTGGTGATGTCTTTCAGTAGCTCTCGTTCAATTTTTTCAGTTTGTTCTCTGTTCTTTGTATATTGTATTTCTGTATTGAACTGTAATGTTTTTAGAGTGAGAGAGAGAGACAAGTTAGTCAGTCTGGTGAGTCCTTGTTCAAGGCATACTATAAGGAATCCTTAAAGATGGAAAAGAGGCTTCGCAATGGAAGCTTTATCTCTTCCAGCAATAGAAAAAAAAGAAGAACGAGAAGGGATGTGTGAGACGCTTCTTTCTCGTCACAACTTTTATACCCGGCACTCAGTACTACATCTGCACCTTAGCGGTTATTTGTGAAATTTTACTTTTTTTCTTCATCTGTCATCTACATCTACAACACTTCTCATAACATCACGCTCCTTTAGCTCACCCCCCTCCCCATGATCCACACACTGCAGAGGCAGAGGCCGCACACTGGGCGAAGCAGAGTGTGAATGAGAGAATGTGCAAAAAACAAATAAAAGCTGAGGGACGGGGTGGGTTTAGAAACTGCAAAATTTTTACTTCATTCTGGCTTTAATAATGATCCAATCGGATCCCAATGGTGATCGGATAGATATGGATTCATATCTATATATATATCTATATATCTGATAGATATCATTCACTACGGAATGGCATTTTTAGTTTTCTTTTATCTTAAAAATTTTAGTTTTGGGAGTTTTTCGCTCTTTAGCGGGGTCGGAAGGAAGTCTGGATGCAAAATTTGGTGGCTCTAGCTTTTATAGTCTCTGAGATCCATGCGCTCAACAAGACGGACGGACAGACGGACGGTCCGACAGACATGGCTCAATCGACTCGGCTATTGATGTTGATCAAGAATATATATACTTTATGGGGTCGGAAACGATTCCTTCTGTGTGTTACATACATTCACTTTGTGCACAAATTGTGCACACCCTATTTACTCTTCGAGTACCTACTACTCGAGTACCGGGCATAAAAACAATCGCCAGCAAGTGGATCACTTGGTCAGGCGGCCAGTGGCCCCGGAAACCCTGTCGCAACCCTATCGATAGAAAGCACGCAGTGAGTACTTCACAATAACCACGCTAGATGGCGCCTTGTGTTCTTTATTCAAATTTCTATTACAAAACCAATAGGAATGATTTCTGTTTGCTTCCTTGGATAATTCAAGTTATTTAAGGAGTTCCTCTTTTTGAGATGGTGTCATGGCGTCCAATTTCAAACGAACCGCTTCGTGAGCCGTCGCCTTTACGTGAGCCATGCGTCCTTCATAATCAGGTATAATTTCCACGACCTTTTCGAAGGTCCTCTGTGTCGCTGTGCGGATCGATGGGCATTCGGTGAAGCAGGACATTGCGTTCTGCAGCATTCGGTGTAACTTAGTCAGAAACCAGTCCCAGCCCTTAAACTGCTCGCCCGCCAGCATCTTCTCCAGTATGTCCCAATCCAGAGGCTCATCATGGAAGTCATTATCTAGATTTTCTCCATAATGCATCCAGATCGACGAGATGTTGAATGGCCAAGAGTTCGCACAACAACGTAGAGCCTTGATCAGGGTCTGGCTGTATGTGCGCTCGATCTTCAGATTTAAAGGCATCAGGATAGCCGTTATGCTGAGTCGATCAAGGACTGGTTCGACTGGGAGTGGGTCGATTTTCACTTGAGTTCCGTAGTTGTTAAGAAGGTTTGGGGGTCGCTGAAGCTCTGGAAATTCGTGCGAGATAACAGCATTTTTATCGGCGTCAGCTCGGGTCAGACTTCGCGACCCTGGAGGTCGGCCACGACCACGACGGGCCGGTGTCACGGGCGTGAACTGTTTGCCATGGTGCCGATTCGGATGTAGATTGGGAACGGCCTCAAATGAAGGCAGTGGATCGTCTGCCTTTGGCTGATTTCCATTCTTGATTTCCACCTTGGTATTCATTGGAATGACAGCCTTTTCCTGGCGCGGGGTCTTCGGCAATGGAGAAGTTTTTGAAATGGCTGCC
>NW_022995902.1:0-8257 GCF_900245975.1 Drosophila guanche | reverse complement strand
GCATCCAGATCGACGAGATGTTGAATGGCCAAGAGTTCGCACAACAACGTAGAGCCTTGATCAGGGTCTGGCTGTATGTGCGCTCGATCTTCAGATTTAAAGGCATCAGGATAGCCGTTATGCTGAGTCGATCAAGGACTGGTTCGACTGGGAGTGGGTCGATTTTCACTTGAGTTCCATAGTTGTTAAGAAGGTTTGGGGGTCGCTGAAGCTCTGGAAATTCGTGCGAGATAACAGCATTTTTATCGGCGTCAGCTCGGGTCAGACTTCGCGACCCTGGAGGTCGGCCACGACCACGACGGGCCGGTGTCACGGGCGTGAACTGTTTGCCATGGTGCCGATTCGGATGTAGATTGGGAACGGCCTCAAATGAAGGCAGTGGATCGTCTGCCTTTGGCTGATTTCCATTCTTGATTTCCACCTTGGTATTCATTGGAATGACAGCCTTTTCCTGGCGCGGGGTCTTCGGCAATGGAGAGGTTTTTGAAATGGCTGCCTTCCGCGGACGCCTGGTCTTGGCCTCAGCCCTACACTCATTGTGCAATTCCTGCTGCATTTTCGCCATGCGCAGCCAAAAGCACTCGCACAGGTTGACAGCAGCTTTAAACACGGGCGAGTCCGGACTGTTGTAGACTCTGCAGTTTTCGAAAATCAATAGAATGTCTTCCAGGACGTCTGCACCGCCCCAGTAGTATGTGTACTCAAATCTTTTCTTGATTGTGTTCAAGTCCATGGGGTTTGCGATTTTTTCGTGGTAGTCCCTGATCTTCAGCTTCACAGCATCGACAGGATGGCGAAAGTGCAGCGAGGAAGGGTTGCGCGACAACGCATTCACAGCGGTTCTCAGTTTTAACAAGAAATTGGTTACCCTTCCCTTACGATTGGGTGGCGGCATCACCGGGGGCTGCACAATTCCATTTACCGGCTGCACTCTGGGCTCGCACCGTGGCGGCCGCTGCTCCCCTGGGTGCCGGTTTTCGAGCACGCTTAAAGCTTTCTCAAAGTCCTCACGACGCCTATCATCCATTGTCTGAGAATAGAGATTTCAATTAGATTTTGGACCGGCCAAATGGCTGTGGCAAGTGCCACAGGTAGACTTATCGTAGACTGTTCGAATTGACACATTCTATTAACCGAAAAACTTAATTGTAGAGCGTACTTACATTCCTTTTCTTCTCGCTGGTGGTTTAATTAAACCTTTTATTCAGATGCTTTTTTTTTGACAAGCATCTGAAAAGTGTTAGGGATGGCTGATAAAAAGTAAGCACATCGATACACGCATTGTGTGCTATCGATATTCAGTGTTGAGCAATGCCAATAATATGGCAAATGAAAATGGGCTCTCTCGATATGAGCCAAAGCAATGTAACGGGCACAACCATTTAAGGTATATTATATACTTTTCAGGATATTTTGATCACGAAATTGGGTTCATTGTATATTTACGGTATATCGGTATGGTATAATGGTATATTTAATGAATTTCATTGGCCTATTAAATTCCATTTTTAAAGTACCTGCGAACGAATTGGAACGCTTATTGCTGATTGATCTAAAGATCAATCTTTAGATCTTTAGAGGATCTAACTGATGGGCGGACAAGAGAGTGAGTGTCAGGAGGAGTCAGAGATGTGTCTGAATTATAATGTCCTTTTATTCTGCTACTCTTCTGCTACTACTACTATTCTGCCACACCTTTCCAATGGTCCAGTCATCCGTCACCTCCGCACGGGCGAATTTTGTGGCAGCCATCGATAGGCGGACCACCATGGAAGCACGGATCACCACCCCCGGGACCAGCACAGCATCCTCTGAGATCTCTCAGGTCCGCCGAGACCAATGGCAGAACTTGTGGGCAAAGGTGGATGCAGAGTTTGAGTCCTGTTCGGTGGCAATGATGGAAGAGGCTTGGGAAGATCAAATATGACCAAAATATGAGGGCTATGAGCAGTGCAGAAATAATAGACTGTTAGATCTCATCTTTGTCAGCAATGCCTCTCGTACAACGGTTTTAAGAGGCAATCCGATATCTTTTCCCGAAGATTCGCATCAGCCCAATTTATCTATATTTTTGGAGGTCTCTATTACTAACACCATTTTACCTTCAAAAAGTCGTATATAGTGTTTTCGCAAAACTAATTTTATCGATCTTTGTCTACATCTCTCGCAAGTTGATTGGTCCTTTCTTTAGGATTAGGTCCTCATAACATATAGAGCCTACTGTCAATATGTTTTACGAAACATTATACTCTGCCCTCGATACCCACGTCCCTGAAGTCACCGTATTTGTTTCCTCTAAGCCTCCGTGCTATTCCAAGTATCTGTCTTACCTAAAAAATAACGAGAAGGGACGTGTGAGATGCTTCTTACGCGTCACAACTTTTATACCCGGCACTCAGTACTACTTCTGCACCTTAGCGGTGCGTTTTCAAATTTAACATATTTTCTTCATCTGTCATATACATCTACAACACTACTCACACCAACACGCTCCGTTAGCTCGCCGCCCTCCCTAGACCCACACACTGCAGACTCGCCGCAGAGGCAGTGCCCGCACACAAAAAAAAACAAAGTCGGAAGAGGCAGGGGCCGATTGAAGCAGAAGCAGAGGGTGAATAAGAGAATGTAAAAAGAACAACAAAAGCTGCGGGACTGGGTGGGTTTAACCACTGCAAATTAATATCTTCATTCTGGCTATAATAATGATCCAATCGGAACCCAATTTGATGATCTGATAGATATGGCCATTCTCTACGGAATGGCGTTTTTAGTTTTCCTTTGTCTTAAAAATTGTAGATTTGGGAAGTTTTCGCCCTTTTGCGGGGTCGGAAAAGGGCGTGGTTAATTTCTGAAGTACACTTGTAACAGTGTGAGCATACAGAAGTCTGGATGCAAAATTTGGTAGCTCTAGCTTTTATGGTCTCTGAGATCCAGGCGCTTAACAAGACGGACAGACGGACGGACAGACAGACATGGCTCAGTCGACTCGTCTATTGTTGCTGATCAAGAATATATATACTTTATGGGATCGGAAACGTTTCCTTCTGTGTGTTACATACATTCACTTTGTGCACAAATACAATATACCCTATTGACTCTTCGAGTACCGGGTATACAAAATCTCGGCTCTACAAAAAGTACTAGATAACTGGTTCTTGGTCTTTGGTTCTTTCGCTCTCAATTTCTTACGGTCAATACGAAATGTTATAACGTATATCTTTTCCAATGTGGCACAAATTTCCGTAGTAATCCCAAAAAATTATTTTCGTTCGTCAACTCAAAATGCAAGTCTAAGGCGTTCCGTTCTTCCCTTCACTTACAGTCTAAAACAGAAACTTCAGATCAAGGAATTCAAATTTATTTGCCACCTTCTTTCAATCGACGTACTCCTTGGATACTTATGACTCCTCCACCCCTTATCCATACTATCTACCTCATGTTAAAAACGTGTTTCTTCCCTTCCTTGAAGAAAGTGCTGTCTTCGAATGGCTTTCATCAATTGACATCTGTTTCTCTGCGGGTCCAGATAAAGTTCCGAGCTGTATTTTAAAATATTGCGCTAAAGCCCTATCTCATCCTTTGACCTTCTTATTTAATTTATCCCTGGCCTTGACCTTGATGAATTAAGCATTTGGTGTTCGAATAACCTCCTTTTCTTGAACCATTCCAAGAGCAAATATATGACTTTTTACCGCCGTGCCCCACATTTTGTCTCCTATTCTCTAGGACACCATGCTCTGGATCGAATCTCCACATCAAATGACTTAGGAGTCCTATTCGATCACAAGCTATGTTTTAATAGCCATATTGCTTCAACTGTTAACAAAGCTAAGGGAGTTTTTGCGTTTATTAAGCGTTGGTCAAAAGAGTTTGACGATCCATATATAACTAAAACACTGTACGTCTCGTTGGTTCGCCCGATATTGGAGTATTGTTCTTGTGTGTGGAGTCCACAATACAAGAAGCAACAAATAATTATTGAATCCGATCAAAAACAATTTTTAATATTCGCCCTTAGAAATCTAAACTGGGACTCTAAGAGACTCCTTCCACCATACCTATCTAGGCTAAAACTACTGAACCTACCCTCTTTACACCATCGCAGAATTTGCAGATAATTGTTAATTAAAATAAATAAAAAGCTGCCTCATTGACCAAATTTACAGCTTCTTCCGCTTTACTCCTTCCTTTCGACCTTAGCTACCTTTCCAATTCGGTTATTACACTTTAAATTCAGAAATCATAGCTAAAAGCCCTACGTGATTGTTCATTCTCTTTGCTAGGGATGGAAAGGATTTATCCGTCTAGTTTTTAGCAAGTGTTGAAGCCATTCCCCATTCGATGTGTTCTAGTGTTGGAAAAGCTTACATCGTGTTTTGTTTTGTGTTGAGTTGCCTTGGAAGCGAATCGTTGCTTTCGCATCTCTAGGACATAATGACAGAGGCATATTTTTTTGAGTGCTTAATCGAAAATTTGCAAGATGTGAAAAAAGATTCGGTCTCTAAAAATACGAGAAAGTTTATTCTGAATAACTTGATTCTGCAATCAACTCTAATAAAATCAATAACATCAATCTTCTTAAGCAATGGTAAGACTACACCTTTTTTGTGAGTACATTTAAATTTAATATGTGTCCCCCACGATACCCCGTCGTTACATGTGTAGGCTCCTACAACCGGTACATACACCAATAAAATTCACTATGTCAAAAAGCAGATCCTCGAAAAGGTAACAATGAAGCAATATGCACAAGTTTTTATGCTGCCCATGGACAGAAGAAACCGAGATATTGCGGGACTCAAAAATCCCATGGACCTGGGCACAATCATTATTCGTGTGCAGAAACGGCGCTATCGAAATGTAGATGAACTGATTTTCGATCTCAAACTTGTCTATCAGAATTGGCTTTCGTTGAAGAGGGAAAGTGCAATCCTGTGCCGGCCTGGCAATCAAGTTGCAAAAATTCGTGGAGAACAAGGTGTCGAAAATGCCAGAGGGCCAGGAGTTGGAGATCAATAAGGATTCCAAGATGACGGTCAAGTCCCTCCAAAATTTTCCCTGGCGGCAGTTAAATAGCACAGAGCCGACTCCAACAGAGCCTATGAACATCCTACGGATGTTTAGACAGAGCCCTATGAAGAGGATGATTCATTGCGGATAATCACACAAATTCTGAGCAAAACGCAGCTGATGCACTACCTTCAGCCACCCGATATAAGTATCTATGTTGATACTCTTGGTGACTGCAGCAATGAATGCAACTGTCAGTTGTGGGACAGCAACGTGGATGATTTGACATCGCATGAGCTGCAGACTGTCATGCATATAGCGTTGCAACATAATGTGCCAGTCACTATGAAAAAAGGCAGAATGGACTTAAGCATAACGAAATTCTCCCCCAAAGTTATATCCATATTAAATGAGGCTCTCCTTCAACGCAGACGCAACGATTCTGTATTGCTGCAACTTATGACAGCTGATGAACGGCAGGTTATGACGGAATATTTGGAAAACAGGTTGCTCAGACTCAACACCCTCTTGAACATATCAAATCGTACGAGTACTTTAAGGAGACATGCCACTATCAGTAACAGTCAGGATCTGGAACACTCCGGAACGGTTATCTGATGACGAAAAGGAGGAAAAGGGAGGAGGAAAGCATGTTAAAAAAGGACAGACCTAAAAGAAATCGTAAAGGATGGAAGAACAGGCGAAACAAATAGAAAATTACTAACAAGTTAATACATACATATATATGTGCATATATGCATATTAAATATTCAAAAATAATTGCAATGTCCGATCGACACGTACACAACCCACCCCAATAAAAATTAAATTCGTCGTTTATTTCTTGCGGTTCAAGATTGTGTCTTTTGTGTGTTTCTCTATTCTGTGTGAGTTCTGCAGATTTCCAAAATAACCATGAACATGATAATACTATTCGGACTCCTGTCTGGACTCGGCAAAACTGTTAAAGACACTTCTCTGGCTCCTCTCTGACACTCACTCTCTGGTCCGCCCATCAGTTAGATCCTCTAAATATCTCGAAGCATCTGCGGGCTGGTTGCCCATTTTTGGTGTTCTTTTGGGTCCTTTTCTTTNTCCTTCAACGCAGACGCAACGATTCTGTATTGCTGCAACTTATGACAGATGATGAACGGCAGGTTATGACGGAATATTTGGAAAACAGGTTGCTCAGACTCAACACCCTCTTGAACATATCAAATCGTACGAGTACTTTAAGGAGACATGCCACTATCAGTAACAGTCAGGATCTGGAACACTCCGGAACGGTTATCTGATGACGAAAAGGAGGAAAAGGGAGGAGGAAAGCATGTTAAAAAAGGACAGACCTAAAAGAAATCGTAAAGGATGGAAGAACAGGCGAAACAAATAGAAAATTACTAACAAGTTAATACATACATATATATGTGCATATATGCATATTAAATATTAAAAAATAATTGCAATGTCCGATCGACACGTACACAACCCACCCCAATAACAATTAAATTCGTCGTTTATTTCTTGTGGTTTAAGATTGTGTCTTTTGTGTGTTTCTCTATTCTGTGTGAGTTCTGCAGATTTTCAAAATAACCATGAACATGATAATACTATTCGGACTCCTCTCTGACACTCACTCTCTGGTCCGCCCATCAGTTAGATCCTCTAAAGATCTCGAAGCATCTGCGGGCTGGTTGCCCATTTTTGGTGTTCTGTTGGGTCATTTTCTTATCCGTTTGCACGTTGGTAATGTCTTTCAGTGGCTCTCGTTTCATTCTTGGAGTTTGTTCTCTGTTCTTTGTATATTGTATTTCTGTCTTGAACTGTACAGTTTTTAGAGTGAGTGAGAGACAAGTTAGTCAGTCTGGTGAGTCCTTGTTCAAGGCATACTATAAGGAATCCTTAAAGATGGAAAAGAGGCTTCGCAATGGAAGCTTTATCTCTTCCAGCAATAGAAAAAAAGAAGAACGAGAAGGGACGTGTGAGACGCTTCTTTCGCGTCACAACTTTTATACCCGGCACTCAGTACTACATCTGCACCTTAGCGGTTATTTGTCAAATTTTACTTTTTTTCTTCATCTGTCATCTACATCTACAACACTTCTCATAACATCACGCTCCTTTAGCTCACCCCCTCCCCATGATCCACACACTGCAGAGGCAGAGGCCGCACACTGGGCGAAGCAGAGTGTGAATGAGAGAATGTGCAAAAAACAAATAAAAGTTGAGGGACTGGGTGGGTTTAGAAACTGCAAAATTTTTACTTCATTCTGGCTTTAATAATGATCCAATCGGATACCAATGGTGATCTGATAGATATGGATTCATATCTATATATATCTATATATCTGATAGATATCATTCACTACGGAATGGCATTTTTAGAGTTCTTTTATCTTAAAAATTTTAGTTTTGGGAGTTTTTCGCTCTTTAGCGGGGTCGGAAGGAGACGGGGCCCTTTTTTTTCATACACATGTAACAGTGTGAGCATACAGAAGTCAAAATGCAAAATTTGGTGGCTCTAGCTTTTATAGTCTCTGAGATCCAGGCGCTCAACAAGATGGACGGACAGACATACGGACCGACAGACATGTTGCAAGCGACTCGGCTATTGATTCTGATCAAGATATATATACTTTATGGGGTCGGAAACGTCTCCTTCTGTGTGTTACATACATTCACTTTGTGCACAAATTGTGCACACCCTATTTACTCTTCGAGTACCTACTACTCGAGTACCGGGCATAAAAACAATCGCCAGCAAGTGGATCAGTTGGTCAGGCGGCCAGTGGCCCCGGAAACCCTGTCGCAACCCTATCGATAGAAAGCACGCAGTGAGTACTTCACAACAACCACGCTAGATGGCGCCTTGTGTTCTTTATTCAAATTTCTGTTACAAACCAATAGGAATGATTTCTGTTTGCTTTCTTGGATAATTCAAGTTATTTAAGGAGTTCCTCTTTTTGAGATGGTGTCATGGCGTCCAATTTCAAACGAACCGCTTCGTGAGCCGTCGCCTTTACGTGAGCCATGCGTCCTTCATAATCAGGAATAATTTCCACGACCTTTTCGAAGGTCCTCTGTGTCGCTGTGCGGATCGATGGGCATTCGGTGAAGCAGGACATTGCGTTCTGCAGCATTCGGTGTAACTTAGTCAGAAACCAGTCCCAGCCCTTAAACTGCTCGCCCGCCAGCATCTTCTCCAGTATGTCCCAATCCAGAGGCTCATCATGGAAGTCATTATCTAGAT
>NW_022995901.1:0-15105 GCF_900245975.1 Drosophila guanche | reverse complement strand
TGGGGTCGGAAACGTTTCTCTCTGTGCTATACAGACATCCACTAACGCGCTCAAATACAGTATACCCTATTTACTGTTTGAGTACTGGGTATAAAAAGACCAGGCAACAAGTATGGCCGCCGCTATAACACAACACAACTGTAAAATAGCGGCCATACTTGTTGCCTGTGTGGGTGTGGTCTTTTTATACCCAGTGGAAATATGTAACGCACAGAGAGAAACGTTTCCGACCCCGTGGAGTATATATATTTTCTTGATCAGCATCAATAGCCGAGTCGATATAGCCATGTCTGTTGTGCTGTGCTGTGTCGTCAGCCATAAGTGGGGTCGGAAACGTTTCTCTCTGTGCTATACAGACATCCACTAACGCGCTCAAATACAGTATACCCTATTTACTGTTTGAGTACTGGCTATAAAAAGACCAGGCAATATGTATGGCCGCCGCTGTATCACAACACAGCTGGTAAATGGCGGCCATACTTGTTGCCTGTGTGGCTGTGGTCTTTTTATACCCAGTGGAAATATGTAACGCACAGAGAGAAACGTTTCCGACCCCGTGGAGTATATATATTTTCTTGATCAGCATCAATAGCCGAGTCGATATAGCCATGTCTGTTGTGCTGTGCTGTGTCGTCAGCCATAATTGGGGTCGGAAACGTTTCTCTCTGTGCTATACAGACATCCACTAACGCGCTCAAATACAGTATACCCTATTTACTGTTTGAGTACTGGGTATAAAAAGACCAGGCAACAAGTATGGCCGCCGCTATAACACAACACAACTGTAAAATAGCGGCCATACTTGTTGCCTGTGTGGGTGTGGTCTTTTTATACCCAGTGGATTATACATTGCGTGTCTCTATTTGCAAAGGCTGGGGCACCTCATATATATAAAAGGACTAGTCGTAGTTATCGGCTCAGCTATATCGGTACAGACAACACGACACGACACAGCAGTCGGTATTAACCCAAGCCTTTGCAAAGAGAGACACGATATGTCTGTAGGTGATTGCGCGAGTTTATGTCATATGGGATAAATGAGTTTGAGTACTGGCTATAAAAAGACCAGGCAACAAGTATGGCCGCCGCTATAACACAACACAATAGATATAGCCATGCCTGCTGTGCTGTGCTGTGTCGTCAGCCATAACTGGGGTCGGAAACGTTTCTCTCTGTGCTATACAGACTTTGGCTTACGGGCTCAAACACAATATACCCTATTTAATCTTTGAGTACTGGGTATCAAAAGACCAGGCAACAAGTATGGCCGCCGCTATAACACAACAGAACTGTAAAATAGCGGCCATACTTTTTGCCTGTGTGGGTGTGGTCTTTTTATACTCAGTGGAAATATGTAACGCACAGAGAGAAACGTATCAGACCCCGTGGAATATATATAACTTCTTGATCAGCATCAATAGCCGAGTCGATATAGCCATGTCTGTTGTGCTGTGCTGTGTCGTCAGCCATAATTGGGGTCGGAAACGTTTCTCTCTGTGCTATACAGACATCCACTAACGCGCTCAAATACAGTATACCCTATTTACTCTTTGAGTACTGGTTATAAAAAGACCAGGCAACAAGTATGGCCGCCGCTATAACACAACACAACTGTAAAACAGCGGCCATACTTGTTGCCTGTGTGGGTGTGGTCTTTTTATACCCAGTGGAAATATGTAACGCACAGAGAGAAACGTTTCCGACCCCGTGGAGTATATATATTTTCTTGATCAGCATCAACAGCCGAGTCGATATAGCCATTTCTGCTGAGCTGTGCTGTGTCGTCAGCCATAAGTGGGGTCGGAAACGTTTCTCTCTGTGCTATACAGACTTTCACTAACGCGCTCAAATACAATATACCCTATTTACTCTTTGAGTACTGGGTATAAAAAGACCAGGCAACAAGTATGGCCGCCGCTATAACACAACACAACTGTAAAATAGCGGCCATACTTGTTGCCTGTGTGGGTGTGGTCTTTTTATACCCAGTGGAAATATGTAACGCACAGAGAGAAACGTTTCCGACCCCGTGGAGTATATATATTTTCTTGATCAGCATCAATAGCCGAGTCGATATAACCATGTCTGTTGTGCTGTGCTGTGTCGTCGGCCATAATTGGGGTCGGAAACGTTTCTCTCTGTGCTATACAGACATCCACTAACGCGCTCAAATACAGTATACCCTATTTACTGTTTGAGTACTGGGTATAAAAAGACCAGGCAACAAGTATGGCCGCCGCTATAACACAACACACCTGTAAAATAGCGGCCATACTTGTTGCCTGTGTGGGTGTGGTCTTTTTATACCCTTTTTTGCTTGTCGTATGCTGCGGTGGCACACGTGTACTAGTTTATCGGAACGTGAACCGCCTCCAACCTGAATCTGAACCAGCAGGTTCAGGGGAGCCAGTTCACGCTCCGATAAATATAATTTATTGTATCGATACTTTCCTTAGCATTATATACAATATTTTTTTTTTTTTTTTTGTTTCTCCGGGACTTGAGTCTCTTTTTTTTTTTTAAATTTTAATTGTCAGGGAACTTCTTAATGGCGTTTTCACAGAACAAAATTGTACAATATTTGATCTTAATTTAACATGGTGGTTTTACACTTAAAATGTGCCTTAGCTATGTCGGTAGTGGACAGTTAAAAAACAAATTGACAATGAACTAATTTGCAACATTTACACACACATGAAAAATGAATTTTAAATTGGGTCAAAAACGCACAGGAAAAAAGTCACACAAACAAAAAATTTTGGGAGAGGCAGTTGCCCGCATATATAATATGCAAAGTGGTCAGGTTTATGGGCAGATATAGGGCACAAGCAATTTTAACTTAATTGCTGTTTTAATTCACACTAATTCGCGCAAGAAACACTCTTCGCGCACACACACTCTCGAAAACCGCTCGACTTGTACTTTTTATTTATTGGCGGGGGCGGACACGAAAAATATAATTATTTGCCAGAGCTGCACACGTACTGCTGGCTGCCGGGGCTCAAGAACGACTCCACAGAGCGATGCCTCGAGCGATGCCAATATTGCTACAGGCAATTACTCGAGGGGATCGGCTCCAGATTCGTCTCCCCCCGGCATACCCACAGTACGTGTGTCTGTCGATCGGTCGGTCGGTCTTGGTAATTGGGGAGAGTACAAGTGAGAGTCAGAGTGTTTTTAGTTGTGTGCAGTGCCTAAAAGAATGCTACGAATCAGTGTGACTTTGTCAAAAATATGCTTGTGCTTTGGCTAACGCCCAGGAATTGAAATAGTCAAGTAGGGGGACTTTGCATACAATGAGAAAAATTTGTACATTTACATCTAGAAACCCTAAGGCAGTCAACATAAACATACATTTTGTTTTGACGATATTGCGGCACGTGTGTCCTTCGACCCCTTTCTTACCCTTGCCACCTGCTGAAGGCAGGTGACTAGGAATGCAGCGTAGGTGCATGTGGGTCGGGCAATATATGAGGGGACGGTACTGGCATATGTAACGACACTGAAACATATTTGGCACTAATACGGGACAAAAATAATGATGAAAAATTCACACATATTAGGCCGTGGCGGCTGGCGACGAATTTGCCTGCCAAAGTCCGAAATTAATATTTTCCAGACAATGGCAGGCAAATTGCCGCGCAATACAAATTTGCCGAGACATTTTTTTTTGGCAGTTTTTAATGGCAAGTGTGAATATAAATATTCACACTTGGGATATTTCGTCAGTTGACGGAGAATTTAGGGGCCTTTCAGGGTTATTAACAGGGTATATTGTGTGGTGGGGTGGGGAACTGTCAAAAGTGACAATCAAAAACAAGCCGTGTTTCGCGCAGCGTAAACACTTTGTCTGGTAAGTGGAAAATTTAGATATTAACAACAGATTGGGGAATGGACTGCATGGCTTGGAATGTACATAAAGGTAAGTACATGAAATGGAGGTACAAGCTCATGCAAAACGGACAGTAATTGGGGACAACAATAATCTACAGAAACTACAATGAACTACAGAACCACATACAACAGAATGTAAACAAGACGATACAGATATAAAACTGAACTACATTTAACATGACATTAAGTGAGACAATTTAAAATAACAATATGGTCAAGATCTAAAGTATGTGGAGTAATTCTAATTATAATTATCTTAATTTGCTATTTTCAGAGGAGACGGACAACAACAAAGCATCGGCCGGCATAGCAGACAAACATATGTTTGTGCACAATGCGCATCTGAGCATTGTGTGCATGCCGGCCAACTCTGCCGTCCCCCCCCCTGGACGTCATAATTGGAAAGGAATCACCCGCAAATTTTAATGGAAGGTAAGTGAGTGTAATATTTTGCGGATGATTCTACTAATTTAATTTACTTGGGGCGGGCAAATTTGCGCGCCCTGTTTTTCAGCGCCGTCGTCGTGGTGGATGTTGATGCTGCTGCCGCTGCTGCTGACTTCTGGCCGCTGGTGTTGGATTCCGGTGGAGATAGACATTGACCAGTGGCGCTGGTCCGGCCACCGGAGGATGGAGAGAGACACTCGCCACACACATATGCACCCTCAGCGGCTCGGGTCCGGCCGCCTGGATGGTGCATGAAATTGGAGTGTGATTGTGTGCGAGTGTCGGAATTGGCGTGCCTCTGGACAAGCTGTCCAAAGTTGTCGCACTCGACCATAATTAGGCGGCTCTGGTCCGGCCGCCTGCAGGTGAGTGATTGTTGTAGTTGTTTTGTGCTTGTTTTATTTTATTGTATTTATTTTAATTGTTTTCCTCTTTTATTTCCAGGTATTTCTGCAGAGGCGCATCGTCGATTAGTGGCTGGCCACGCCATCAACAAATACACTCTCTATGGGCCAGAGGAGTGTATGGAATGGAAGAGAATGATGGCGTGACGAATCGTGGAGGGCGTGGCATGTTCGCGCCCCTTGTCCAGTGCACGACGAACCTCAAACGGCTGCTGGTCCGGCCGCCTGCAGGTAAGTACGTGTTTTTTGTAGTTTGGTGATTTTTGCAACTTATTTTTATGTATGTTTATTTGTTCCAGGTTTCCTTGCAGGACTGCGTCATTGGTGTTGATTTGGATGCTTTTGCTGCTGCTGCTGCTGCTGCTGGTTGGTGAGTATGTGTTTTTGTTGTTTTATTTGTATATTTTTTTGTATTTAATTGATTTTTCTTATATTTCAGGTTTCTCAGCTGGGGAAATGGCCGCCTATATTCGCATCCAGCGGACTTTCCTTGGACCAGGAGGAAGCGACTGGGCTTGGAGAGGATGTAGGCGTAAAAATTGCTGAGGGCGTGGCATTTTTGGGCGCCCCCATGTCAGACATCAAACCACGGTCAAGCGGCTGCTGGTCCGGCCGCCTGGAGGTGAGAATATGTATTTGTTGACATTTGTTTTTGCATTTGCTTTTATTTATTCATTTTTTATTTCAGATTTCTGTGCAGGGCAGCGTCTTCGATGTTGAATTGGGTGCTGTTGCTGCTGCTGCTGCTGCTGGTTGGTAAGTATGTGTTTTTGTTGTTTTATTTATATATTATTTGTATTTAATTGATTTTTTCTTATTATTTCAGGTTTCTCAGCTGAGGAAATGGCCGCCTATACTCGCATCCAGCGGGCTTTCCTTGGACCAGGAGGAAGCGACTGGGCTTGGAGAGGATGTAGGCGTGGAAATTGCTGAGGGCGTGGCATTTTTGGGCGCTCCCGTGTCAAAACATCAGGCCACGGTCAAGCGGCTGCTGGTCCGGCCGCCTGGTGGTGAGAATATGTATTTGTTGACATTTGTTTTTGCATTTGCTTTTATTTATTTATTTATTCGTTTTTTATTTCAGGTTTCTGTGCAGGGCAGCGTCTTCGATGTTGAATTGGGTGCTGTTGCTGCTGCTGCTGCTGCTGGTTGGTAAGTATGTGTTTTTGTTGTTTTATTTATATATTATTTGTATTTAATTGATTTTTTTCTTATTATTTCAGGTTTCTCAGCTGAGGAAATGGCCGCCCACACTCGCATCCAGCGGGCTTTCCTTGGACCAGGAGGAAGCGACTGGGCTTGGAGTGGATGAAGGCGTGGAAATTGCTAAGGGCGTGGCATTTTGGGAGCCCCCCGTGTCAAAACATCAGACCACGGTCAAGCGGCTGCTGGTCCGGCCGCCTGGAGGTGAGAATATGTATTTTTTGGCATTTGTTTTTGCATTTGCTTTTATTTATTCATTTTTTATTTCAGATTTCTGTGCAGGGCAGCGTCTTCGATGTTGATTTGAGTGCTGTTTCTGCTGCTGCTGCTGCTGGTTGGTAAGTATGTGTTTTTGTTGTTTTATTTGTATATTTTTGGTAATTAATTGACTTTTCTTTTATTTCAGGTTTCTCAGCTGAGGAAATGGCCGCCTATACTCGCATCCAGCGGGCTTTCCTTGGACCAGGAGGAAGCGACTGGGCTTGGAGAGGATGTAGGCGTAAAAATTGCTGAGGGCGTGGCTTTTTTGGGAGCCCCCCGTGTCAAACATCAGGCCACGGTCAAGCGGCTGCTGGTCCGGCCGCCTGGAGGTGAGAATATGTATTTGTTGACATTTGTTTTTGCATTTGCTTTTATTTATTTATTTATTCGTTTTTTATTTCAGGTTTCTGTGCAGGGCAGCGTCTTCGATGTTGAATTGGGTGCTGTTGCTGCTGCTGCTGCTGCTGGTTGGTAAGTATGTGTTTTTGTTGTTTTATTTATATATTATTTGTATTTAATTGATTTTTTCTTATTATTTCAGGTTTCTCAGCTGAGGAAATGGCCGCCGCTGCCGCCGCGGCCATCGCCTCCAGGCCGGGATGGCTGGCGCTGCTGATGCCGCTGCTGCTGACGCTTATGATGCTGTTGCGGGCGCTGGGGGGGATTTGTAGCGGGCTCGTGGCCGGTGTGTTGGACACCGTGGAGGCCACCTCCATCATCATGGCGGCGACCATGTCGTCCGTGTCAAGTGGATCCACTGCGTCCATCTGGGCGGATGCAGCGGAGGATGCAGCCGAGAGCCTTCTCTGCTGGTATAGCTGGACTGCCGCCGCCAGCACCGCTTCGGCTGCCGCTACGTTGTCCATTTTGGCATCGACCTGGCTGAGATCGGCGTCCGAGTCGTCGTCTGGCATGGAATTGGCTGCGCCATGGTAATCCCTGGCTGCGTCTAAGTCGACTCGTCGTCTTTGTTGCTGCTGCTGCTGCTGTTGTTGTTGTTTCTGCTGCTGGTGGTGGTGGTGGTGGCCATGTCCTCGTCGGGAATTTGGTTTTCGGGGCATTTTGCCCTGTCGTATTTGTGGTCTGGAGTTTGTTTGTTCTACCGGCGGCAATTTATTGTCAATTTTAATTAGGGTTATTAGCGCGTCGCGTCGGCCGTGTGTGTGTGTGTGTGGGTTTGATTTTTAATTTGGCTTTTTAATATTTGTCGTTTTTGTGTGTCGTTTTGCATGTATTTATTTATTGGCTGTTTAATGTCTTTTCCACTCTCTTTTATTCCCCCTCTCTCCCCTTTTGGGAAGAATTAAAATGGCTGGGAATATTGTTTAATTGTTTTATTTTATTTATTCTTTTCTACCTTCTCTCTCGCGCTCATCTCCGGGACTTGAGTCTCTTTTTTTTTATTAAATTTTAATTGTCAGGGAACTTCTTTTCTTTCATTGGCGTTTTCACAGAACAAAATTTTTACAAAATATTTGATCTTAATTTAACATGGTGGTTTTTATACTTAAATGTGCCTTAGCTATGTCTGGAGTGGACGGATTTAAACAATTGACAAAAAACTAGATTGCAACATTTACACACACATGAAAAATGAATTTTAAATTGGGTCAAAAACGCACAGGAAAGAGTCACACAAACAAAAAAAAATTTGGGAGAGGCAGTTGCCCGCATATAGAATATGCAAAGTGGTCGGGTTTATGGGCAGATATAGGGCACAAGCAATCTTTGATTTAATTGCTGTTTGGAAAAATCACACTAATTCGCGCAAGACACACTCTTCGCGCACACACACAACTCCGATTCCGCTCGACTTGTACTTTTTATTGGCGGGGGCGGACACGAAAAAAAATATAATTATTTGCCAGAGCTGCGACGTACTGCTGGCTGCCGGGGCTCAAGAACGACTCCCAGAGCGATGCCTCGAGCGATGCCAATATTGCTACAGGCAATTACTCGAGGGGATCGGCTCCAGTGAGGTCTCCCCCGGCATACCCGCAGTACGTGTGTCTGTCGATCGGTCGGTCGGTCTTGGTAATTGGGGAGAGTACAAGTGAGAGTCAGAGTGTTTCTCGTTGTGTGCAGTGCCTAAAAGAATGCTACGAATTAGTGTGACTTTGTCAAAAATATGCTTGTGCTTTGGCTAACGCCCAGGAATTGAAATAGTCAAGTAGGGGGGACTTTGCATACATAAAGAAATTTATACATTTACATCTAGAAACCCTAAGGCAGTCAACATAAACATACATTTTGATTTTACGGTATTGCGGCACGTGTGTCCTTCGACCCCTTTCTTACCCTTGCCACCTGCTGAAGGCAGGTGACTAGGAATGCAGCGTAGGTGCATGTGGGTCGGGCAATATATGAGGGGACGGTAATCGCATATGTAACGACACTGAAACATTTCTGGCACTAATACGGGACAAAAAATAATGATGAAAAATTCACACATATTAGGCCGTGGCGGCTGGCGACAATTTGCCTGCCAAAGTCCGAAATTAATATTTTCCAGACAATGGCAGGCAAATTGCCGCGCAATACAAATTTGCCGAAACATTTGCTGGCAGTTTTAAATGGCAAGTGTGAATATAAATATTCACACTTGGGATATTTCGTCAGTTGACGGAGAATTTAGGGGCCTTTTTAGGGTTGTTTGCAGGGTATATTGTGTGGTGGGGTGGGGAACTGTCAAAAGTGACAATCGAAAACAAGCCGTGTTTCGCGCAGCGTAAACACTTTGTCTGGTAAGTGGAAAATTTAGATATTAACAACAGATTGGGGAATGGACTGCATGGCTTGGAATGTACTTAAAAGTAAGTACATGAAATGGAGGTACAAGCTCATGCAAACGGACAGTAGTTGGGGACAACGATTATCTACAGAAACTACAATGTACCAATTACACACATACAACAGAATGTAAACAAGACAATACAGATATAAAACTGAACTACATTTAACATGACATTAAGTGAGACAATTTAAAATAACAATATGGTCAAGATCTATAGTATGTGGAGTAATTCTAATTATAATTATCTTAATTGGCTATTTTCAGAGGAGACGGACAACAACAAAGCATCGGCCGGCATAGCAGACAAACATATGTTTGTGCACAATGCGCATCTGAGCATTGTGTGCATGCCGGCCAACTCTGCCGTCCCCCCCCCTGGACGTCATAAGTGGAAAGGAATCACCCGCAGATTTTAATGGAAGGTAAGTGTATATAGTATTTTGCGGATGATTCTACTAATTTAATTTACTTGGGGCGGGCAAATTTGCGCGCCCTATTTTTCAGCGCCGTCGTCGTGGTGAATGTCGTTGCCGCTGCCGCTGCTGCTGACTTCTGGCCGCTGGTGTTGGATTCCGGTGGAGATAGTCCAGTGGCGCTGGTCCGGCCACCGGAGGATGGAGAGAGACACTCGCCACACACATATGCACCCTCAGCGGCTCGGGTCCGGCCGCCTGGATGGTGCATGAAATTGGAGTGTGATTGTGTGCGAGTGTCGGAATTGGCGTGCCTCTGGACAAGCTGTCCAAAGTTGTCGCACTCGACCATAATTAGGCGGCTCTGGTCCGGCCGCCTGCAGGTGAGTGATTGTTGTAGTTGTTTTGTGCTTGTTTTATTTTATTGTATTTATTTTAATTGTTTTCCTCTTTTATTTTCAGGTTTTTCTGCAGAGGCGCATCGTCGATTAGTGGCTGGCCACGCCATCAACAAATACACTCTCTATGGACCAGAGGAGTGTATGGAATTGAAGAGAATGATGGCGTGACGAATCGTGGAGGGCGTGGCATGTTCGCGCTCCTTGTCCAGTGCACGACAAACCTCAAGCGGCTGCTGGTCCGGCCGCCTGCAGGTAAGTACGTGTTTTTTTTTTTTTGTAGTTTGGTGATTTTTGCATCTTCTTTTTATTTATGTTTATTTGTTCCAGGTTTCCTTGCAGGACTGCGTCATTGGTGTTGATTTGGATGCTTTTGCTGCTGCTGCTGCTGCTGCTGCTGGTTGGTAAGTATGTGTTTTTGTTGTTTTATTTATATATTTTTTGTATTTAATTGTTTTTTCTTTTTATTTCAGGTTTCTCAGCTGAAGAAATGGCCGCCTATATTCGCATCCAGCGGACTTTCCTTGGACCAGGAGGAAGCGACTGGGCTTGGAGAGGATGGAGGCGTGGAAATTGCTGAGGGCGTGGCATTTTTGGGCGCCCCCGTGTCAAACATCAGACCACGGTCAAGCGGCTGCTGGTCCGGCCGCCTGGAGGTGAGAATATGTATTTGTTGACATTTGTTTTTGTATTTGATTTTATTTATTCATTTTTTATTTCAGATTTCTGTGCAGGGCAGCGTCTTCGATGTTGAATTGGGTGCTGTTGCTGCTGCTGCTGCTGCTGGTTGGTAAGTATGTGTTTTTGTTCTTTTGTTTGTATATTTTTGGTAATTAATTGATTTTTTCTTTTTATTTCAGGTTTCTCAGCTGAGGAAATGGCCGCCTATACTCGCATCCAGCGGGCTTTCCTTGGACCAGGAGGAAGCGACTGGGCTTGGAGAGGATGTAGGCGTGGAAATTGCTGAGGGCGTGGCATTTTGGGAGCCCGTGACAAAACATCAGACCACGGTCGAGCGGCTGCTGGTCCGGCCGCCTGAAGGTGAGAATATGTATTTGTTGACATTTGTTTTTGTATTTGCTTTTATTTATTCATTTTTTTATTTCAGTTTTCTGTGCAGGGCAGCGTCTTCGATGTTGAATTGGGTGCTGTTGCTGCTGCTGCTGCTGGTTGGTAGGTATGTATTTTTGTTGTTTTATTTCTGTATTTTTTGGTAATTAATTGATTTTTCTTTTTATTTCAGGTTTCTCAGCTGAGTAAATGGCCGCCTATACTCGCATCCAGCGGGCTTTCCTTGGACCAGGAGGAAGCGACTGGGCTTGGAGTGGATGTAGGCGAGAAAATATTGCTGAGGGCGTGGCATTTTGGGCGCCCCCCGTGTCAAACATCAGACCACGGTCAAGCGGCTGCTGGTCCGGCCGCCTGTAGGTGAGTGTGTGTATTTGCTGTTTTATGTGTTTGTTTATTATTTAAGCGTGGAATTGTTGTTTTCTTTATTTTCAGGTTTCTCTGTGTGCCTATGCCGTCGATGAATGTTGGCAGAGTCCTCAGCTATTACTCTCTCCATGGACCAAGGGAGGGCTATCGATTGGAGTGGATGATCGGCGTAGAGATTTGTGGGAGGCGTAGCATATTACTTGTTGTCTGTTGTTTTGGCTTATAAATTGGATTGTTTATTATTATTCTTTTTTTGTTGCTGTTTGTTTTTCAGGTCAGTGTGGTGGGGTTGCGGCGTCACTGTCGTCGGAAATGGTAATTCTGCTGATGCAGTCGTCTGAGATGGTTATGGTGACTGGCATGCTGGGGCAACAATCAGGGACAACTAGCCTTTTTATTGACAGGGGTTGGCCCTTGACCTTGAGAATAGCTTGCTCTCTTGTGTATTCTCCGCTTACGTATTTTCTTTTGTAAATGTTAATTAGTGTTTCGCAGAGTCTACTGAATGGCCGGCGCGCTTCGTCTTCAATTCTCTTTTTTCTGATGGCTTCCTTTCTTGCAGCCTCTTTTTTGTCAAGTTCCTCCTCTTGGAGCCGTAGTAGAGTGGGTAGATTTTCCCGTTGTTGGATCCTTAGGTCGTGCAAGTAGGTAGCGTTGTTTGAGCTTCTGTTTGGCTCAGTGTTGGCTTGCAGTTGTAGCGGATGGAAGTGTTTTTGTAGTTGGAGAGTGTATCTTGGCCTGAGGAGTCTGTCCGGTACAAATGGATTAGTGGCTAGCTTCCGGGCTTCGGGATTTTCCTGGGCGGCAAGGGCGTTGGCGAGCCTGGAGCTCGATTTTTGGTAAGTTTCCTCTACTGTTGGGATATTGTACCTTGCCCTGAGCGCGTCGTTTCTAGCGTATCTCCCAGCTTTCAGGGCCTTGCGTAGAATGATATTTTGCAGCCCCTGGATACGCTTTAATTGTGTGTCCGAGCATAGCGCGCCCCACACAGGCAGGGTATATTGCCAGAGGGGGGCGATGAGTTGCCTTACCATGAGCGATTTGCATTTTTTAGGCAGTTTGCTTCTTGGGCCAATGAGCCAGCCCAGCTTTTTTGCCCTAGCCCTCATTCTCGCTCTGAGTAGTGCAACATGTGATAACATGTTTAGTTCGCTGTCTAATTTAACGCCTAGGTAAGTGGTGCATTTTTTGGTTTGAATCGCTTTATCGTTGACCATTATTGGGACGTTGTCAAGTAGCTTCCTCCTTCTCGTGAATATGACATGTGCCGTCTTATCTGCGTTGATTGTGATGGACCATTTTCTAGTCCATTGGAGTAGCTCCCTCAGGTAGCCGTTGTTAAGCCTAGTCGCTGATGATGGGAAATCTGCAGCACTCAGGATGGCCGTATCGTCTGCGTAGGTGGCTAGAAGCATTCTCTGCCCTATATTGGGGAGGTCTCTGTGGACCGTAATTGGCATTGGCATGTCTGAGGCATAGATAGAGTATAGGATGGGGCCCAGGACACTCCCCTGGGGGACACCCGCAGCGATTACGCCCGTCCTCGAACGTATACCGTCGCAGCATTTGACTGCGAATGAACGCTGGGATAGGTAGCTCTCCAGGATAGTGTATAGGCGCAGTGGGAGGACCTGGATGAGTTTGGAAAGTAGACCCTCATGCCAGACTCGGTCGAAGGCCTCCGAGATGTCCAGGAACACGGCCGAGCAGACCTTCTTATCCTCGTGCGCCTTGAGGACGAATTGGGCCACACGACTTAGTTGCTGTTCAGCGGCATGCTCTTTCCTGAAGCCAAACTGGTGGGCGGGGATGGCTTTTTTGAAGGCATCCTCCTGCATTAGCCGCCTCAATAGGAGCTTCTCGAATAGTTTTGAGAGTCCAGAAAGGAGACTTATTGGGCGATAGGAAGCCATATTTGCTGGATTCTTTTTCGGCTTCGGGACCATTGTAATGATGGCATGTTTCCATGCCCTCGGGAAGTGACCTATGCGTAGGATGGAATTGAAGATAAGTATTAGGTACAGGATAGCTTTCTTGGGCAGGATCTTAATGACTCCATTGTCAATGTTGTCTAATCCGGGGGCCTTGTTTCTGACGAGTTGACGAATCTCATTCTTAACTTCTGTCAGTGTGATTGGTTTAGTGAATTTGTGTCCCGGTTGCTGTATACTTATCGCATTGTCGTTCGCTTTTTTGGCCCTTGTCTTCTGCCATTCGTCGATGATTGCTGCCCTTTCAGCGTCTGTGCTGGTGTGTTGGGGGCTGAGTCTCTCCTCGAGATGCTTTGCGAAGGCTTCTGCCTTCTCCAGGGTACACCGTGTCCAGGTAGTGTCTTGGTTGTCTGTTATTTTAACTGAGCAGTTAGGTATTGGCTGTTTTTTCATGGTTTTCGTGATTTTCCACAGCTTGGCCATGTCCTTGCCATCCATTGTGCTGACTGCTCTCAGCTTGTCATTAACTTTGTTGATTTTAATTGCAGCCATGGCCTTGTTTAGCTTATTTTGAGCCCTTCTGTAGTTTTTCCTGGACTCTATTGTTCTAAGTGTCAGGAAGACTCTTCTTCTATCCTGCTTCTCTTCCCAGAGTTTCATCGTAGGTCCATCAAGTTTGAGGGGAGGGTATTTTCGGGGGTTGAAGTTGGATTTTCGTATTTCGGTGCTAGCTTTGGCTGCAGCGTCGTTTATATTGTTGTGGAGGATGGTCACCGCGTCATCTATATCCTCACCCGAGTTGATCTCAGTATTCAGGTGGATGGATTGTTCTAGGTGCAAATGGAATGTTTTTATATTAGAACCCCTGGGCAGGAGTCTAATGTTTTGGGTGGTCTTGGTATCTGGGTTTTGTCGTCGGGATTTGTAGATGTGTGTTATTAGCGGTAGGTGATCTGAATCAAGGTCCATGGAGGCGTAGATCCTGACATGGTCGGGTTTAATGCCGCACGTGATGGCAAAGTCTATGGCCGAAGGAGACTTCCTTCGGTCGTATGGGAAGTGTGTAGACCCTCCCGTTGCCAGAACTTGGAAGTCACTGCGTTCTTGGATCGCTTCGTACAGTTCCCTTCCTCTTTGGCAGGACCTGAAATTACCCCACCAGGGGTGTTTGGCATTCCAGTCGCCGCAGATCATGTAGCTGTTATTGACTGATCCAGCTGCAGACTGGTCAAGGAGAGTGAATAGGCGGGAGAAATTTTGTTTAATCCAACTGTGACCTGGCGGGCAGTACAAAGGTGCCAGGATCATCAGGCCGTCCTCGCTACCATCATCCGGGAGTAGGGCTACAGGGGCACTTTGGACTGACTCCTCGTTGACGGGCTGTAGGGCGATGTGTTTTATGCCTGTTCTCACAAGGGTGGCAACACCTCCCCTTCTCCGGCTTACAGGATTACTGGCATGGTATGTGATGTAACCATCAACAGCTATGTCGGCACCTTTGGTCTCTAGAACCATCTAATGAACCTCAAAAAGGGACAAGTACTTGTAGAGTTCGAGCAGTTAAAACCAAGAATGAGGTGGACTCAAGGTCTTACGTCTAAACTACGACAGCAGCTAGACACCTTACCGCATACGTTACCCCCACAGGAGGAGGCTCCACAACCTGCTTTCTTAAGAGTATATTACAGATCCGTAATCCCTCTAGTAACCGACAAGTGGGAGTTTGCCTCATGACGAGTGAGGAGAGAAGTTGTAGGATCTCTTCGAGTTTCACTTCCAGTTGCTGGATCCTTTTATTGTTACTTTCCATGGCTGCGCTGCAGTTGCCAACACAGGTTTGGAGTGGATTTTGCTGCCGTGGCTGGGGCTGGGGCTGAGGCTGGGGCAGACGAAAGTTGGGGGGCTGTTGCTGCCACTGTTGTT
>NW_022995900.1:6390-15221 GCF_900245975.1 Drosophila guanche | reverse complement strand
AAGTATCTTAATTTTGGTTGTAGAAAACTTTGATTACTTGAAAAGTCGCTTTTATTTTCTATGGCAGATCTTGTTTTTTAAGAACTAGCAATTTTGTAATTTTTAGTTTAAGGTTTTTTCAGAGGTTGCGGTTTGTTTTTTCACATAACTTAAGTATCTTAATTGTGGTTGTAAAAAACTTTGATTATCTGAAAAGTTGATTGATACTGTTATAAAATGGATCCAAACTCTGTGTGGTTTTGGCCTACCGTCTGGGTAAATCTTTGTAATGCAAAATTGTTGATTGTTGTGAGATTTTTTTTTTTCGAAATTTTGACTTTAAAAACTCGGGAAAAGTCGGGTTTATTTTCTATGGCAGAACTTGTTTTTGAAGGAACTTATTAATGATGTAATTTTTAGTTTAAGGTTTTTTTAGAGGTTGCTGTTTGTTTTTTCACATAACTTAAGTATCTTAATTTTGGTTGTAAAAAACTTTGATTATCTGAAAAGTTGATTGATACTGCTATAAAATGGATCCAAACTGTTTGTGGAGTTGGCCTACCGCCTGGGTAAGGATTTGAAATGCAAAAATGTTGATTGATGTGAGATTTTTTGTTCGATATTCTTACTTTAAACACTCGGGAAAAGTCGGGTTTATTTTCTATGGCAGAACTTTTTTTTAGGAACTTATTAAGGATGTAATTTTTAGTTTAAGGTTTTTTCAGAGGTTGCGGTTTGTTTTTTCACATAACTTAAGAATATGAATTTTGGTTGTAAAAAATTTTGATTATCTGAAAAGTTGATTGATACTGCTATAAAATGGATCCAAACTCTGTGTGGTTTTGGCCTACCGTCTGGGAAAAGCTTTGAAATGCAAAAATGTGGATTGTTGTGAGATTTTTTTTTCGAAATTTTGACTTTAAAAACTCGGGAAAACTTGTTTTTTTAAGGACTAGCTATTTTGTAATTTTTAGTTTAAGGTTTTTTCAGGGGTTGCTGTTTGTTTTTTCACATAACTTAAGTATCTTAATTGTGGTTGTAAAAAACTTTGATTATCTGAAAAGTTGATTGATACTGCTATAAAATGGATCCAAACTCTGTGTGGTTTTGGAATACCGTCTGGGTAAAGCTTTGAAATGCAAAAATGTTGATTGATGTTAGATTTTTTTTTTCGAAATTTTGACTTTAAAAACTCGGGAGAACTCGGGTTTATTTTCTATGGCAGAACTTGTTTTTTAGGAACTTATTAAGGATGTCATTTTTAGTTTAAGGTTTTTTCAGAGGTTGAGGTTTGTTTTTTTCACATAACCTAGTTATCTTAGATCTGGTTGTATGGAACTTTGTTTATCTGAAAAGTTTATTCATACTGCTATCAAGTGGATCCAAACTCTGTGTGGTTTTGGTTCCAAACACTTTGTGTTTTTGCTTTACCGTCTGGGAAATATACAGACTTGAAATGCAAAAATGTTGATTTTTGTGAGGTATTTATTACGAAATTTGGACTTTAAAAACTCGGAAAGAGTTGGGTTTATTTTCTAGGGCAGAACTTGTTTTTTAAGAACTAGTAATTTTGTAATTTTTGGTTTAAGGTTTGTTCAGTGTTGTGTTTTTTCACATAACTTAAATATCTTAATTTTGGTTGTTAAAAACTTTGATTATCTGAAAAGTTGATTGATACTGCTATTAAATGGATCCAAAATGTTTGTGGTTTTGGCCCACCGTCTCGGAAAAGCTTTAAAATGCAAAAATGTTGATTGATGTGAAATTTTTTTTTTTTCGAAATTTTGACTTTAAAATTTGGGAAAAGTCGGTTTTGTTTTCTATGGCAGAACTTGTTTTTTAAGAACTAGTAACTTTGTAATTTTTAGTTTAAGGTTTTTTCAGAGGTTGTGGTTTGTTTTTTCGCATAACTTAAGTATCTTAATTTTGGTTGTAAAAAACTTTGATTATCTGAAAAGTTGATTGATACTGCTATAAAATGGATCCAAACTGTGTGGTTTTGGCCTACCGTCTGGGTAAAGCTTTGAAATGCAAAAATGTTGATTGATGTGAGATTTTTTTTTCGATATTTTTACTTTAAAGACTCGGGAAAAGTCGGGTTTATTTTCTATGGCAGAACTTGTTTTTTAGGAACTTCTTAAGGATGTAATTTTTAGTCTAAGGTTTTTTCAGAGGTTGCGGTTTGTTTTTTCACATAACTTAAGAATCTGAATTTTGGATGTAAAAAATTTTGATTATCTGAAAAGTTGATTGATACTGCTATAAAGTGGATCCAAACTCTGTGTGGTCTTGGCCTACCGTCTCGGAAAAGCTTTTAAATGCAAAAATGTGGATTGTTGTGAGATTTTTTTTTTCAAAATTTTGACTTTAAAAACTCGGGAAAATTGGTTTTATTTTCTATGGCAGAACTTGTTTTTTTAAGAACTAGCAATTTTGTAATTTTTAGTTTAAGGTTTTTTCAGAGGTTGTGGTTTGTTTTTTTGACATAACTTAAGTATCTTAATTTTGGTTGTAAAAAACTTTGATTATCTGAAAAGTTGATTGATACTGATATAAAATGGATCCAAACTGTTTGTGGTTTTGGCCTACCGTCTCGGTTAAGCTTTGAAATGCAAAAATGCTTATTGTTGTGAGATTTTTTTTTTTCCAAATTTTGACTTTAAAAACTCGGGAAAAGTCGGGTTTATTTTCTATGGCAGAACTTGTTTTTTAAGAACTTATTAAGGAAGCAATTTTAAGTTTTAGGTTTTTCAGAGGTTGCGGTTTGTTTTTTCACATAAATTAAGTATCTTAATTGTGGTTGTAAAAAACTTTCATTATCTGAAAATTTGATTGATACTTCTATAAAATGGATCCAAACTCTGTGTAGTTTTGGCGTACCGCCTGGGTAAGTTTTACTTTAAAAACTCGGGAAACTTTTATTTTCTATGGCAGATCTTATTTTTTAAGAACTAGTAAGTTTGTAATTTGTAGTTTAAGGTTTTTTCAGAGGTTGCGGTTTGTTTTTTCACATAACTTAAGTATCTTAATTGTGGTTGTAAAAAAACTTTGATTATCTGAAAAGTTGATGGATACTGCTATAAAATGGATACAAACTCTGTGTGGTTTTGGCCTACCGTCTAGGTAAAGCTTTGTAATGCAAAATTGTTGATTGTTGTGAGTTTTTTTTTTTCGAAATTTTGACTTTAAAAACTCGGGAGAACTCGGGTTAATTTCTATGGCAGAACTTGTTTTTTAGGAACTTATTAAGGATGTCATTTTTAGTTTAAGGTTTCTTCAGAGGTTGCTGTTTGTTTTTTCACATAACTTAAGTATCTTAATTTTGGTTGTAAAAAGCTTTGATTATCTGAAAAGTTGATTGATACTGCTATATAATGGATCCAAACTGTTTGTGGAGTTGGCCTAGCGCCTGGGTAAGGATTTGAAATGCAAAAATGTTGATTGATGTGCGATTTTTTGTTCGATATTCTTACTTTAAAAACTCGGGAAAAGTCGGGTTTATTTTCTATGGCAGAACTTGTTTTTTAGGAACTTATTAAGGATGTCATTTTTAGTTTAAGTTTTTTTCAGAGGTTGCGTTTTGTTTTTTCACATAACTTAAATATCTTAATTTTGGTTGTAAAAAACTTTAATTATCTGAAAAGCTGATTGATACTGCTATAAAATGGATCCAAACTCTGTGTGGTTTTGGCCTACCGTTTCGGTTAAGCTTTAAAATGCAAAAATGCTTATTGTTGTGAGATTTTTTGTTTTCGAAATTTTTACTTTAAAAACTAAAAAAAAGTCGGGTTTATTTTCTATGGCAGAACTTTTTTTTTAAGAACTTATTAAGGAAGTAAGTTTTGGTTTAAGGTTTTTTTTAGAGGTTGCAGTTGGTTTTTTTTTCATAACTTAAGTATTTTTGATCTGGTTGCAAAAAACTTTGATTATTAGAAAAGTCGGGTTTATTTTCTATGGCAGAACTTGTTTTTAAGAACTTATTAAGGAAGTAATTTTTAGTTTAAGGTTTTTTTTTAGAGGCTGCGGTTTTTTTTTCATAACTTAAGTATCTTTGATCTGGTAGCAAAAAACTTTGATTATCTGAAAAGTTGATTGATACTGCTATAAAATGGATCCAAACTGTTTGTGGATTTGGCCTACCCTCTGGGTAAAGCCTTGAAATGCAAAAATGTGGATTGTTGTGAGATTTTTTTTTTTTTCGAAATCTTGACTTTAAAAGCTCGGGAAGTGTCGGGTTTATTTTCTATGGAAGAACTTTTTTTTAAGAATTAATTAAGAAAGTAATTTTTTGTTTAAGGTTTTTTCAAAAGTAGCAATTTTTTTTTCACATAGCTTAAGTATCTTAAATCTGGTTGCAAAAAACTTTGATTATCTGAAAAATTGATTGATACTGCTCTAAAATGGATCCAAACTCTGTGTGGTTTTGGCCTACCGTCTGGGTAAAGCTTTTAAATCCAAAAATGTTGATTTTTGTGAGGTATTTATTACGAAATTTTGACTTTAAAAACTTGTGAAGTGTCGGGTTTATTTTCTATGGCAGAACTTTTTTTTAAAGAATTAATTAAGAAAGTAAATGTTTGTTTAAGTTTTTTTTTCAGAGGTAGCGGATTTGTTTTTTCACATAGCTTAAGTATCTTAGATCTGGTTGCAAAAAACTTTGATTATCTGAAAAGTTGATTGATACTGCTATAAAAAGGAACCAAACTCTGTGTGGTTTTGGCCTACCGGTTGGGTAAAGCTTTGAAATGCAAAAATGTTGATTTTTGTTAGGTATTTTATAATAAATTTTTACTATAAAAATTCGGGAAAAGTCGGGTTTATTTTCTATGGCAGAACTTGTTTTTTAGGAACTTATTAAGGATGTAATTTTTATTTTAGGGTTTTCTCAGAGGTTGCGGTTTGTTTTTTCACAAAATTTAAGTATCTTAATTTTGGTTGTAAGAACTTTGATTATCTGAAAAGTTGATTGATACTTCTATAAAATGGATCCAAACTCTGTGTGGTTTTGGCCTACCGTCTGGGTAAAGCTTTGAAATGCAAAAATGTTGATTTTTGTGAGGTACTTTGTGCGAAAGTTTGCCTTTAAAAATTCGGGAAAAGTCGGGTTTATTTTCTATGGCAGAACTTGTTTTTTAGGAACTTATTAAGGATGTAATTTTTATTTTAGGGTTTTCTCAGAGGTTGCGGTTTGTTTTTTCAGATAACTTAAGTATCTTAGATCTGGTTGTAAAGAACTTTGATTATCTGAAAAGTTGAATTATATTGCTATAAAATGGAACCAAATTCTGTGTGGTTTTGGCCTACCGGTTGGGTAAAGCTTTGAAATGCAAAAATGTTGATTTTTGTGAGGTATTTTTTACGACATTTTTACTTTAAAAACTCTGGAAAAGTCGGGTTTATTTTCTATGGCAGAACATATCTTTTAAGAATTTGCAAAGCTTGTACTTGTTTGCTTAAGGTTTTTTAGAAGTAGCGGTTTGTTTTTTCACGTAACTTAAGTATCTTAGACCTGGTTGTAAAAAACTTTGATTGTCTGGAAAGCTGATTGGTGCAGATAAAAAGTGAAGGTAAACTGCTTATGGTTTTGACCTACCGTCTGGGTAATATAAAGCTTTAAAATGTAAATATGTAGATTTTTGTGAGGTATTTTTTTGGAATCTTTGATTTTAAAAACACGAAAAAAGTTGGGATTATTTCAATGGCAGAACTTTTTTTTAAGAACTTATTAAGTATGATATATTTTTTTTAAGGTTTTTTCAGAGGTAGCGGTTTGTATTTTCACATAACCTTAGTATCTTAGATCTGGTTGTAAGGAACTTTGATTATCTAAAAAGTTGACTGATACTGCTATAAAGTGGATCCAAACTCTGTGTGGTTTTGGCCTACCGTCTCGGAAAAGCTTTGAAATGCAAAAATGTTGATTGTTGTGAGATTTTTTTTTTTNTGGTTTTGACCTACCGTCTGGGTAATATAAAGCTTTAAAATGTAAATATGTAGATTTTTGTGAGGTATTTTTTTGGAATCTTTGATTTTAAAAACACGAAAAAAGTTAGGATTATTTCAATGGCAGAACTTTTTTTTAAGAACTTATTAAGTATGTTATATTTTGTTTAAGGTTTTTTCAGAGGTAGCGGTTTGTATTTTCACATAACCTTAGTATCTTAGATCTGGTTGTAAGGAACTTTGATTATCTAAAAAGTTGACTGATACTGCTATAAAGTGGATCCAAACTCTGTGTGGTTTTAGCCTACCGTCTGGGTAAAGCTTTGAAATGCAAACATGTTGATTTTTGTATTTTTTACGACATTTTGACTTTAAAAACTCTGGAAAAGTCGGGTTTATTTTCTATGGCAGAACATGTTTTTTAAGAACTAGTAATTTTGTAATTTTTGGTTTAAGGTTTGTTCAGAGGTTGCGGTTTGTTTTTTCACATAACTTAAGTATCTTAATTTGGTTGTAAAAACTTTGATTATCTGAAAAGTTGATTGATACTTCTATAAAGTGGATCCAAACTCTGTGTGGTTTTGGCCTACCGTCTGGGCAAAGCTTTGAAATGCAAAAATGTTGATTGTTGTGAGATTTTATTTTTCGAAATTTGGACCTTAAAATTTCGTGAAAAGTCGGTTTTTTATTTTCTATGGCAGAACTTGTTTTTCAGGAACTTATTAAGGATGTAATTTTTAGTTTAATGTTTTTTCAGAGGTTGAGGTTTGTTTTTTTCACATAACCTAGTTATCTTAGATCTGGTTGTATGGAACTTTGTTTATCTGAAAAGCTTATTCATACTGCTATCAAGTGGATCCAAACTCTGTGTGGGTTTGGTTCCAAACACTTTGTGTTTTTGCTTTACCGTCTGGGAAATATACAGATTTGAAATGCAAAAATGTTGATTTTTGTGAGGTATTTATTACGAAATTTGGACTTCAAAAATTCGGGAAAAGTCGGTTTTATTTTCTATGGCAGAACTTGTTTTTTAAGAAACAGTAATTTTGTAATTTTAAGTTTAAGGTTTTTTCAGAGGTTGCGGTTTGTTTTTTCACATAACTTAAGTATCTTAATTTTGGTTGTAAAAAACTTTGATGAAAAGTTGATTGATACTGAAATAAAATGGATCCAAACTGTTTGTGGTTTTGGCCTACCGTCTCGGAAAGGCTTTGAAATTCAAAAATGTTGATTGCTGTGAGATTTTATTTTTCGAAATTTGGACCTTAAAATTTCGTGAAAAGTCGGTTTTTTATTTTCTATGGCAGAACTTGTTTTTCAGGAACTTATTAAGGATGTAATTTTTAGTTTAATGTTTTTTCAGAGGTTGAGGTTTGTTTTTTTCACATAACCTAGTGATCTTAGATCTGGTTGTATGGAACTTTGTTTATCTGAAAAGTTTATTCATACTGCTATCAAGTGGATCCAAACTCTGTGTGGGTTTGGTTCCAAACACTTTGTGTTTTTGCTTTACCGTCTGGGAAATATACAGATTTGAAATGCAAAAATGTTGATTTTTGTGAGGTATTTATTACGAAATTTCGACTTCAAAAATTCGGGAAAAGTCGGTTTTATTTTCTATGGCAGAACTTGTTTTTCAGGAACTTATTAAGGAAGTAATTTTTAGTTTAATGTTTTTTCAGAGGTTGAGGTTTGTTTTTTTCACATAACCTAGTTATCTTAGATCTGGTTGTATGGAACTTTGTTTATCTGAAAAGTTTATTCATACTGCTATCAAGTGGATCCAAACTCTTTGTGGTTTTAGTTCCAAACACTTTGTGTTTTTGCTTTACCGTCTGGGAAATATACAGATTTGAAATGCAAAAATGTTGATTTTTGTGAGGTATTTATTACGAAATTTGGACTTTAAAAACTCGGGAAGAGTTGGGTTTATTTTCTATGGCAGAACTTGTTTCTTAAGAACTAGTAATTTTGTAATTTTTGGTTTAAGGTTTGTTCAGTGTTGTGTTTTTTCACATAACTTAAGTATCTTAATTTTGGTTGTAAAAAACTTTGATTATCTGAAAAGTTGATTGATACTGCTATAGAATGGATCCAAACTGTGTGGTTTTGGCCTACTGTCTGGGTAAAGCTTTGAAATGCAAAAATGTTGATTGATGTGAGATTTTTTTTTCGATATTTTTACTTTAAAGACTCGGGAAAATTGGTTTTATTTTCTATGGCAGAACTTGTTTTTTTAAGAACTAGCAATTTTGTAATTTGTGTTTTGTTTTTTTGACATAACTTAAGTATCTTAATTTTGGTTGTAAAAAACTTTGATTATCTGAAAAGTTGATTGATACTGATATAAAATGGATCCAAACTGTTTGTGGTGTTGGCCTACCGTCTCGGTTAAGCTTTGAAATGCAAAAATGCTTATTGTTGTGATTATGATTGATATGATATTATGATGTGTAATTTTGACTTTAAAAACTCGGGAAAAGTCGGGTTTATTTTCTATGGCAGAACTTGTTTTTTAAGAACTTATTAAGGAAGTAATTTTAAGTTTCAGGTTTTTCAGAGGTTGCGGTTTGTTTTTTCACATAAATTAAGTATCTTAATTGTGGTTGTAAAAAACTTTCATTATCTGAAAATTTGATTGATACTTCTATAAAATGGATCCAAACTCTGTGTACTTTTGGCGTACCGCCTGGGTAAGTTTTACTTTAACAACTCGGGAAACTTTTATTTTCTATGGCAGATCTTATTTTTTAAGAACTAGCAATTTTGTAATTTGTAGTTTAAGGTTTTTTCAGAGGTTGCGGTTTGTTTTTTCACATAACTTAAGTATCTTAATTGTGGTTGTAAAAAAACTTTGATTATCTGAAAAGTTGATGGATACTGCTATAAAATGGATCCAAACTCTGTGT
>NW_022995900.1:0-5644 GCF_900245975.1 Drosophila guanche | reverse complement strand
AATTTTTATTGATTTGAGATTTTTTTTTTTTTTTTTTCGATATTTTTACTTTAAAAACTCGGGAAAAGTCGGGTTTATTTTCTATGGCAGAACTTGTTTTTTAAGAACTAGCAATTTTGTAATTTTTAGTTTAAGGTTTTTTCAGAGGTTGTGGTTTGTTTTTTCACATAACTTAAGTATCTTAATTTTGGTTGTAAAAAACTTTGATTATCTGAAAAGTTGATTGATACTGCTATAAAATGGATCCAAACTCTGTGTGGTTTTGGCCTACCGTCTCGGAAAAGCTTTGAAATGCAAAAATGTTGATTGTTGTGAGATTTTTTTTTTCGAAATTTTGACTTTAAAAACTCGGGAAAAGTCGGTTTTATTTTCTATGGCAGAACTTGTTTTTTAGGAACTTATTAAGGATGTAATTTTTAGTTTAAGGTCTTTTCAGAGGTAGCGGTTTGTTTTTTCACATAACTTAAGTATCTTAGATCTGGTTGTAAAGAACTTTGATTATCTGAAAAGTTGATTGATACTGCTATAAAGTGGATCCAAACTCTGTGTGGTTTTGGCGTACCGTCTGGGTAAAGCTTTGAAATGCAAACATGTTGATTTTTGTGAGGTATTTTTTACGAAATTTTGACTTTAAAAACTCGGGAAAAGTCGGGTTTACTTTCTATGACAGAACTTGTTTTTTAAGAACTTATTAAGAATGTAATTTTTAGATTAAGGTTTTCTCAGAGGTTGCGGTTTTTTTTTCACATAATTTGGTTTGTAAAAAACTTTGATTATCTGAAAAGTTGATTGATACTCCTATAAAGTGGATCCAAACTCTGTGTGGATTTGGCCTACCGTCTGGGTAAAGCTTTGAAATGCAAAAATGTTGATTGATGTGAGATTTTTTTTTTTCGAAATTTTGACTTAGAGATTTCGGGAAAAGTCGGTTTTATTTTTTATGGCAGAACTTGTTTTTTAAGAACTAGTAATTATGTCATTTTTAGTTTAAGGTTTTTTCAGAGGTTGCGGTTTGTTTTTTTACATAACTTAAGTATCTTAATTTTGGTTGTAAAAAACTTTGATTATCTGAAAAGATGATTGACACTGCTATAAAATGGATCCAAACTCTGTGTGGTTTTGGCCTCCGTCTGGGTTAAGCTGTGAAGTGCAAAAATGTTGATTGATGTGAGATTTTTTTTTCGATATTTTTACTTTAAAAACTCGGGAAAATTCGGGTTTATTTTCTATGGCAGAACTTTTTTTTTAAGAACTTATTAAGGATGTAATTTTTAGTTTAAGGTTTTTTCAGAGGTGCGGTTTGTTTTTTTCACATAATTTGGTTTGTAAAAAACTTTGATTATCTGAAAAGTTAATTGATACTCCTATAAAGTGGATCCAAACTCTGTGTGGTTTTGGACTACCGTCTGGGTAAAGCTTTGAAATGCAAAAATGTTGATTGATGTGAGATTTTTTTTTTCGAAATTTTGACTTTAAGAATTCGGGAAAAGTCGGTTTTATTTTCTATGGCAGAACTTGTTTTTTAAGAACTAGTAATTTTGTCATTTTTAGTTTAAGGTTTTTTCAGAGGTTGCGTTTTGTTTTTTTACATAACTTAAGTATCTTAATTTTGGTTGTAAAAAACTTTGATTATCTGAAAAGTTGATTGATACTGCTATTAAATGGATCCAAACTGTTTGTGGTTTTGGCCCACCGTCTCGGAAAAGCTTTGAAATGCAAAAATGTTGATTGATGTGAGATTTTTTTTTTTCGAAATTTTGACTTTAAAATTTGGGAAAAGTCGGTTTTATTTTCTGTGGCAGAACTTGTTTTTTAAGAACTAGTAACTTTGTAATTTTTAGTTTAAGGTTTTTTTCAGAGGTTGTGGTTTGTTTTTTCACATAACTTAAGTATCTTAATTTTGGTTGTAAAAAACTTTGATTATCTGAAAAGTTGATTGACACTGCTATAAAATGGATCCAAACTATGTGGTTTTGGCCTACCGTCTGGGTAAAGCTGTGAAATGCAAAAATGTTGATTGATGTGAGATTTTTTTTTCGATATTTTTACTTTAAAAACTCGGGAAAAGTCGGGTTTATTTTCTATGGCAGAACTTGTTTTTTAAGAACTTATTAAGGATGTAATTTTTAGTTTAAGGTTTTTTCAGAGGTTGCGGTTTGTTTTTTCACATAACTTAAGAATCTGAATTTTGGTTGTAATAAATTTTGATTATCTGAAAAGTTGATTGATACTGCTATAAAATGGATCCAAACTGTGTGTGGTTTTGGCCTACCGTCTCGGAAAAGCTTTGAAATGCAAAAATGTGGGTTGTTGTGAGATTTTATTTCTTTCGAAATTTTGACTTTAAAAACTCGGGAAAAGTTGGTTTTATTTTCAATGGCAGAACTTGTTTTTTTAAGAACTAGCTATTTTGTAATTTTAAGTATAAGGTTTTTTCAGAGGTTGTGGTTTGTTTTTTCACATAACTTAAGTATCTTAATTTTGGTTGTAAAAAACTTTGATTATCTGAAAAGTTGATTGATACTGCTATAAAATGGATCCAAACTGTGTGGTTTTGGCCTACCGTCTGGGTAAAGCTTTGAAAGGCAAAAATGTTGATTGATGTTCGATTTTTTTTTTTTTCGAAATTTTGACTTTAAAAACTCGGGAAAAGTCGGTTTTATTTTCTATGGCAGAACTTGTTTTTTAAGAACTAGTAATTTTGTAATTTTTAGTTTAAGGTTCTTTCAGAGGTTGTGGTTTGTTTTTTCAGATAACTTAAGTATCTTAGATCTGGTTGTAAAGAACTTTGATTATCTGAAAAGTTGATTTATACTGCTATAAAATGGAACCAAACTCTGTGTGGTTTTGGCCTACCGGTTGGGTAAAGCTTTCAAATGCAAAAATGTTAATTTTTGTGAGGTATTTTTTACGAAATTTTGACTTTAAAAACTCGGGAAAAGTCGGGTTTACTTTCTATGGCAGAACTTGTTTTTATGGGAACTTATTAAGGATGTTTTTTCACTTAGCTTAAGAACCTTAATTTTGGTTGTAAAAAACTTTGATTATCTGAAAAGTTGATTGATACTGCTATAAAATGGATCCAAACTCTGTGTGGTTTTGGCCTACCGTCTGGGTAAAGCTTTGAAATGCAAAAATGTTGATTTTTGTGACTAATTTATTACGCAATTTTGACTTCAAAAACTCGGGAAGAGTCGGGTTTATTTTCTATGGCAGAACTTGTTTTTATGGGAACTTATTAAGGATGTTTTTTCACTTAGCTTAAGAACCTTAATTTTGGTTGTAAAAAACTTTGATTATCTGAAAAGTTGATTGATACTGCTATAAAATGGATCCAAACTGTTTGTGGTTTTGGCCTACAGTCTCGGAAAGGCTTTGAAATTAAAAAATTTTGATTGTTTTGAGATTTTTTTTTTGAAATTTTGACTTTAAAAATTCGGGAAAAGTCGGTTTTATTTTCTATGGCAGTACATGTTTTTTAATAAACAGTAATTTTGTCATTTTTAGTTTAAAGTTTTTTCAGAGGTTGCGGCTTGTATTTTTACATATCTTAAGTATCTTAATTTTGGTTGCAAAAAACTTTGATTATCTGAAAAGTTGATTGATACTGCTATTAAATGGATCCAAACTGTTTGTGGTTTTGGCCCACCGTCTCGGAAAAGCTTTAAAGTGCAAAAATGTTGATTGATGTGAAATTTTTTTTTTTCGAAATTTTGACTTTAAAATTTGGGAAAAGTCGGTTTTATTTTCTATGGCAGAACTTGTTTTTTAAGAACTAGTAATTTTGTAATTTTTGGTTTAAGGTTTGTTCAGTGTTGTGTTTTTTCACATAACTTAAGTATCTTAATTTTGGTTGTAAAAAACTTTGATTATCTGAAAAGTTGATTGATACTGCTATAAAATGGATCCAAACACAGTGTGGTTTTGGCCTACCGTCTGGGTAAAGTTTGAAGTGCAAAAATGTTGATTGATGTGAGATTTTTTTTTCGATATTTTTACATTAAAAACTCGGGAAAAGTCGGGTTTATTTTCTATGGCAGAACTTGTTTTTTAGGAACTTCTTAAGGATGTAATTTTTAGTTTAAGGTTTTTTCAGAGGTTGCGGTTTGTTTTTTCACATAACTTAAGAGTCTGAATTTTGGATGTAAAAAATTTTGATTATCTGAAAAGTTGATTGATACTGCTATAAAGTGGATCCAAACTTTGTGTGGTCTTGGCCGACCGTCTCGGAAAAGCTTTTAAATGCAAAAATGTGGATTGTTGTGAGATTTTTTTTTTTCGAAATTTTGACTTTAAAAACTCGGGAAAATTGGTTTTATTTTCTATGGCAGAACTTGTTTTTTTAAGAACTAGCAATTTTGTAATTTTTAGTTTAAGGTTTTTTTAGAGGTTGTGGTTTGTTTTTTTGACATAACTTAAGTACCTTAATTTTGGCTGTAAAAAACTTTGATTATCTGAAAAGTTGATTGATACTTATATAAAATGGATCCAAACTGTTTGTGGTTTTGGCCTACCGTCTCGGAAAGGCTTTGAAATTCAAAAATGTTGATTGTTGTGAGATTTTATTTTTCGAAATTTGGACCTTAAAAATTCGTGAAAAGTCGGTTTTATTTTCTATGGCAGAACTTGTTTTTCAGGAACTTATTAAGGAAGTAATTTTTAGTTTAATGTTTTTTCAGAGTTTGAGGTTTGTTTTTTTCACATAACCTAGTTATCTTAGATCTGGTTGTATGGAACTTTGTTTATCTGAAAAGTTTATTCATACTGCTATCAAGTGGATCCAAACTCTGTGTGGTTTTGGTTCCAAACACTTTGTGTTTTTGCTTAACCGTCTGGGAAATATACAGATTTGAAATGCAAAAATGTTGATTTTTGTGAGGTATTTATTACGAAATTTGGACTTTAAAAACTCGGGAAGAGTTGGGTTTATTTTCTATGGCAGAACTTGTTTCTTAAGAACTAGTAATTTTGTAATTTTTGGTTTAAGGTTTGTTCAGTGTTGTGTTTTTTCACATAACTTAAGTATCTTAATTTTGGTTGTAAAAAACGTTGATTATCTGAAAAGTTGATTGATACTGCTATAAAGTGGATCCAAACTGTTTGTGGTTTTGGCCCACCGTCTCGGAAAAGCTTTGAAATGCAAAAATGTTGATTGATGTGAGATTTTTTTTTTTCGAAATTTTTACTTTAAAATTTGCGAAAAGTCGGTTTAATTTTCTATGGCAGAACTTGTTTTTCAGGAACTTATTAAGGAAGTAATTTTTAGTTTAAGGTTTTTTCAGAGGTTGAGGTTTGTTTTTTTCACATAACCTAGTTATCTTAGATCTGGTTGTATGGAACTTTGTTTATCTGAAAAGTTTATTCATACTGCTATCAAGTGGATCCAAACTCTGTGTGGTTTTGGTTCCAAACACTTTGTGTTTTTGCTTTACCGTCTGGGAAATATACAGATTTGAAATGCAAAAATGTTGATTTTTGTGAGGTATTTATTACGAAATTTGGCCTTTAAAACCTCGGGAAAAGTCGGGTTTATTTTCTACCGTTTTCTATGGCAGAACTTGTTTTTTAAGAACTAGAAATTTTGTAATTATTAGTTTAAGGTTTTCTCAGAGGTTGCGGTTTGTTTTTTTCACATAACTTAAGT
>NW_022995899.1:14452-15233 GCF_900245975.1 Drosophila guanche | reverse complement strand
GGGAATGGCCATATCTATCAGATCACCAAACTGGGTTCCGATTGGATCATTATTATAGCCAGAAAGAAGAAATTAATTAGCAGTGGCTAAACCACACTGTCCTGCAGCTTTTGTTGCTCTTTTCACATTCTCTCATTCACACTCTGCTTCACTCGGCCTCTGCCTCTGCCGTCCCTCTGCCTCTGCTGACTTTAAACCACCCCGCCCCCCCCCTCACGCAGCTTATATTTGTTTTATACCCGGTACTCGAAGAGTAAATAGGGTATATTGTATTTGTGCACAAAGTTAATGTATGTAACACACAGAAGGAATCGTTTCCGACCCCATAAAGTGTATATATTCTTGATTACCATCAATAGCCGAGTCGATTGAGCCCTGTCTGTCCGTCCGTCTGTCCGTCCGTCTTGTTTAGCACCTGAATCTCAGAGACTATAAAAGCTAGAGCTACCAAATTTTGCATCCACACTTCTGTATGCTCACACTGTTACAAGTGTATTTAAAAAATGTGCCCCGCCCCATTCCGCCCCCGCAAAAGGGCGAAAACCTCCCAAATCTACAATTTTAAAGATAAAAGAAAACTATAAACGCCATTCTGTAGGGAATGGCCATATCTATCAGATCACCAAACTGGGTTCCGATTGGATCATTATTATAGCCAGAAAGAAGAAATTAATTAGCAGTGGCTAAACCACACTGTCCTGCAGCTTTTGTTGCTCTTTTCACATTCTCTCATTCACACTCTGCTTCACTCGGCCTCTGCCTCTGCCGTCCCTCTGCCTCT
>NW_022995899.1:9893-11004 GCF_900245975.1 Drosophila guanche | reverse complement strand
TTGTGCACAAAGTTAATGTATGTAACACACAGAAGGAATCGTTTCCGACCCCATAAAGTGTATATATTCTTGATCACCATGAATAGCCGAGTCGATTGAGCCCTGTCTGTCTGTCCGTCTGTCCGTCCGTCTTGTTGAGCACCTGAATCTCAGAGACTATAAAAGCTAGAGCCACCAAATTTTGCATCCAGACATCTGTATACTCACACTGTTACAAGTGTATTTAGAAAATGTGCCCCGCCCCATTCCGCCCCCGCAAAAGGGCGAAAACCTCCCAAATCTACAATTTTAAAGATAGAAGAAAACTAAAAACGCCATTCTGTAGGGAATGGCCATATCTATCAGATCATCAAATTGGGTTCCGATTGGATCATTATTATAGCCAGAAAGAAGAAATTAATTAGCAGTGGCTAAACCCACACTGTCCTGCAGCTTTTGTTGCTCTTTTCACATTCTCTCATTCACACTCTGCTTCACTCGGCCTCTGCCTCTGCCGACTTTAAACCACCCCCCCCTCACGCAGCTTATATTTGTTTTATACCCGGTACTCGAAGAGTAAATAGAATATATTGTATTTGTGCACAAAGTTTATGTATGTAACACACAGAAGGAATCGCTTTCGACCCCATAAAGTGTATATATTCTTGATCACCATCAATAGCCGAGTCGATTGAGCCCTGTCTGTCTGTCCGTCTGTCCGTCCGTCTGTCCGTCCGTCTTGTTGAGCACCTGAATCTCAGAGACTCTAAAAGCTAGAGCCACCAAATTTTGCATCCAGACTTCTGTATACTCACACTGTTACAAGTGTATTTAAAAATGTGCCCCGCCCCATTCCGCCCCCGCAAAAGGGCGAAAACCTCCCAAATCTACAATTTTAAAGATAGAAGAAAACTAAAAACGCCATTCTGTAGGGAATGGTCATATCTATCAGATCACCAAATTGGGATCCGATTAGATCATTATTATAGCCAGAAAGAAGAAATTAATTAGCAGTGGCTAAACCAACACTGTCCTGCAGCTTTTGTTGCTCTTTTCACATTCTCTCATTCACACTCTGCTTCACTCGGCCTCTGCCTCTGCCGTCCCTCTGCCTCTGCCGACTTTTAACCCC
>NW_022995899.1:5222-6793 GCF_900245975.1 Drosophila guanche | reverse complement strand
AGGAATCGTTTCCGACCCCATAAAGTGTATATATTCTTGATCACCATCAATAGCCGAGTCGATTGAGCCCGTCTGTCTGTCCGTCTGTCCGTCCGTCTTGTTGAGCACCTGAATCTCAGAGACTATAAAAGCTAGAGCCACAAAATTTTGCATCCAGACTTCTGTATGCTGACATTGTTACAAGTGTATTTAAAAAATGTGCCCCGCCCCATTCCGCCCCCGCAAAAGGGCGAAAACCTCCCAAATCTACAATTTTAAAGATAAAAGAAAACTATAAACGCCATTCTGTAGGGAATGGCCATATCTATCAGATCACCAAATTGGGATCCGATTGGATCATTATTAAAGCCAGAAAGAAGAAATTAATTAGCAGTGGCTAAACCCACACTGTCCTGCAGCTTTTGTTGTTCTTTTCACATTCTCTCATTCACACTCTGCTTCACTCGGCCTCTGCCTCTGCCGTCCCTCTGCCGCTGCCGACTTTAAACCACCCCCCCCTCACGCAGCTTATATTTGTTTTATACCCGGTACTCGAAGAGTAAATAGGGTATATTGTATTTGTGCACAAAGTTATTGTATGTAACACACAGAAGGAATCGTTTCCGACCCCATAAAGTGTATATATTCTTGATCACCATGAATAGCCGAGTCGATTGAGCCCTGTCTGTCTGTCCGTCTGTCCGTCCGTCTTGTTGAGCACCTGAATCTCAGAGACTATAAAAGCTAGAGAAACCAAATTTTGCATCCAGACTTCTGTATGCTCACGCTGTTACAAGTGTATTTAAAAAATGTGCCCGCCCCATTCCGCCCCCGCAAAAGGGCGAAAACCTCCCAAATCTACAATTTTAAAGATAGAAGAAAACTAAAAACGCCATTCTGTAGGGAATGGCCATATCTATCAGATCACCAAATTGGGATCCGATTGGATCATTATTATAGCCAGAAAGAAGAAATTAATTAGCAGTGGCTATACCAACACTGTCCTGCAGCTTTTGTTGCTCTTTTCACATTCTCTCATTCACACTCTGCTTCACTCGGCCTCTGCCTCTGCCGTCCCTCTGCCTCTGCCGACTTTTAATATTATTATATTTGTTTTTTACCCGGTACTCGAAGAGTAAATAGGGTATATTCTATTTGTGCACAAAGTTAATGTATGTAACACACAGAAGGAATCGTTTCCGACCCCATAAAGTGTATATATTCTTGATTACCATCAATAGCCGAGTCGATTGAGCCCGTCTGTCTGTCTGTCCGTCTGTCCGTCCGTCTTGTTGAGCACCTGAATCTCAGAGACTATAAAAGCTAGAGCTACCAAATTTTGCATCCAGACTTCTGTATGCTCACGCTGTTACAAGTGTATTTAAAAAATGTGCCCGCCCCATTCCGCCCCCGCAAAAGGGCGAAAACCTCCCAAATCTACAATTTTAAAGATAGAAGAAAACTAAAAACGCCATTCTGTAGGGAATGGCCATATCTATCAGATCACCAAATTGGGATCCGATTGGATCATTATTAAAGCCAGAAAGAAGAAATTAATTAGCAGTGGCTAAACCCACACTGTCCTGCAGCTT
>NW_022995899.1:0-1351 GCF_900245975.1 Drosophila guanche | reverse complement strand
GAAGAGTAAATAGGGTATATTGTATTTGTGCACAAAGTTAATGTATGTAACACACAGAAGGAATCGTTTCCGACCCCATAAAGTGTATATATTCTTGATTACCATCAATAGCCGAGTCGATTGAGCCCGTCTGTCTGTCTGTCCGTCTGTCCGTCCGTCTTGTTGAGCACCTGAATCTCAGAGACTATTAAAGCTAGAGCTACCAAATTTTGCATCCAGACTTCTGTATGCTCACACTGTTACAAGTGTATTTAAAAAATGTGCCCGCCCCATTCCGCCCCCGCAAAAGGGTGAAAACCTCCCAAATCTACAATTTTAAAGATAGAAGAAAACTAAAAACGCCATTCTGTAGGGAATGGCCATATCTATCAGATCACCAAAATTGGGATCCGATTGGATCATTATTAAAGCCAGAAAGAAGAAATTAATTAGCAGTGGCTAAACCCACACTGTCCTGCAGCTTTTGTTGTTCTTTTCACATTCTCTCATTCACACTCTGCTTCACTCGGCCTCTGCCCCTGCCGTCCCTCTGCCTCTGCCGACTTTAAACCACCCCCCCCTCACGCAGCTTATATTTGTTTTATACCCGGTACTCGAAGAGTAAATAGGGTATATTGTATTTGTGCACAAACTTAATGTATGTAACACACAGAAGGAATCGTTTCCGACCCCATAAAGTGTATATATTCTTGATCACCATGAATAGCCGAGTCGATTGAGCCCGTCTGTCTGTCCGTCTGTCCGTCCGTCTTGTTGAGCACCTGAATCTCAGAGACTATACAAGCTAGAGAAACCAAATTTTGCATCCAGACTTCTGTATGCTCACACTGTTACAAGTGTATTTAAAAAATGTGCCCCGCCCCATTCCGCCCCCGCAAAAGGGCGAAAACCTCCCAAATCTACAATTTTAAAGATAGAAGAAAACTAAAAACGCCATTCTGTAGGGAATGGCCATATCTATCAGATCACCAAATTGGGTTCCGATTGGATCCACACTGTCCTGCAGCTTCTGTTGTTCTTTTCACATTCTCTCATTCACACTCTGCTTCACTCGGCCTCTGCCTCTGCCGTCCCTCTGCCTCTGCCGACTTTAAACCACCCCCCCCGCACGCAGCTTATATTTGTTTTATACCCGCCACTCGAAGAGTAAATAGGTTATATTGTATTTTTGCACAAAGTTAATGTATGTAACACACAGAAGGAATCGTTTCCGACCCCATAAAGTGTATATATTCTTGATCACCATGAATAGCCGAGTCGATTGAGCCCTGTCTGTCTGTCCGTCTGTCCGTCCGTCTTAATGAGCACCTGAATCTCAGAGACTATAAAAGCTAGAGCTACCAAATTTTGC
>NW_022995898.1:13361-15248 GCF_900245975.1 Drosophila guanche | reverse complement strand
CTCCCAAAAATCAGATTAGAAATTCATGTTAAATCGTTATAATTTTACTTTGACTTGTATGACTTCAGGTTGTTTGTAACCCCCATTATTTCTACCCTAACCCTTAAAACTATTTCTACTGCATGTGTATATATATGTGGGACTAATTTAATAATAGGAATTCAAGAGAATGATCAAATATGAATAAAAATAATATAATGAAAATATAAAGTAAGAATTAATTAATTAAATGAATTAAATGGCATAATTGTAGTGATCATAGTTAATAATAATTCATTTTATATATGGATAAGCATGCATGTCTCACTGTGTAGACGCTATTCTCCTGACCCGGAGTGTATGTGTGTATATGTGTGTCTACTTACAGACTTTTAAACAGCTGTTGGTGTCGTTGGGCCCAATTTCACGTTCTAACTGTTAAAGAAATGTAGAAATATGCAAAATAACAAAGAAGCGTTATGAAGAGGTATTTTACCAATACCCTTCTATGGACACAATGAGACCGATGATGCACCCTTTAGAATCTATTATTAACTACGCATAAATTTCATGTTTTTCTTCTTCTATTTTAAGTTAATGTCTAGGAATATTTAATATTATTGAACAATTTTCTTTTCTATTTTTTTTTCTTCTATCCATAATTTTTCATTAAGTTTTCTTTTCTAGATTTTTGTGATTCACTTTTCTTCCCTTAAGTGGCTTTTAGAATGTCGGCATCGAACAATTTTAATAACCTGAGAGAAGGAGAGAATAGGTGCCATACGGTCAGGTGGGTCTATTTAAGTGCGCATAGGTGTATGGTCAGCCGCAATGGCAATGACCGCTGAGCTAATTTTTCCACACCCTACATATGCAAGCACCAACATTTCTTTACACAAGGCGCGGTGATATAATATAATAGATGGTTTAATAGTTGCGCGTGAGATATATGTATAAAAAAACTCGGTCCCGATCGCCAAGTCCATCCGTTTTTTCGCCTGCAGGCAAGGTCCGGTGGCACCAAAAAGAGGGACGGATGATCGTGGTACTGGAGCGGACCCCCCCTCCGAGACCGAGGGTCAGGCCAGGTCAGCAATTTCCTGCCACACGTGGATCATAACCTATGTACAGTACATACATGGAATTATGTAATAAGGTCACTTTTTCATTTTTTTCTTGTCGTACCTTATCCAGGGGTTGGTTTTTAAGTTTTCGTCTTTGCAGCCACAACACTTTTATATTGGTTTTTATTTGGTTTATGTTCCCTTTTATGGTTTTGCAAACTTTTCACCACGTTTTTTTTTTTGTTTTTGTATATTTTCTACACGCTCATCAATTAAGTCTTCCAACCTTGAATGCATTTTTTGTTCTGTGCAGCATGCACTTAGCCTAACTATTTTACCCCTCCAAAAGCTGTGTATGAGAGAGCTAAGAAGGTTCTCGAAAGGCTAGCCGTAAGCTATGTTTGCAGAGAGAAAAGCTCACACGTGAACGGTGCTCGCACATGCAATTTCGAAAGAGAGAGCTTTTCAAGATAACAGCTTCTGATCTTGCATGTGGGCTCTCGCTGGAATGCGTACAGTGGGGGAGGTTCAATATTTTCTTGATAAAATTAGAAGACTGTTCCCCAAAAAAAACACAGGCATTCTAACCTTTTGTTTTTGGTCTGCAACCTTCACAAACCTCCCAAATCTACAATTTTAAAGATAGAAGAAAACTAAAAATGCCATTCTGTAGGGAATAGCCATATCTATCAGATCACCAAATTGGGATCTGATTGGATCATTATTATAGCCAGAAAGAAGAAATTAATTAGCAGTGGCTAAACCCACACTGTCCTGCAGCTTTTGTTATTCTTTTCACATTCTCTCATTCACACTCTGCTTCACTCGGCCTCTGCCTCTGCCG
>NW_022995898.1:6401-7707 GCF_900245975.1 Drosophila guanche | reverse complement strand
AGTGGCTAAACCCACACTGTCCTGCAGCTTTTGTTGTTCTTTTCACATTCTCTCATTCACACTCTGCTTCACTCGGCCTCTGCCTCTGCCGACTTTTAACCACCCCCGCCCCCCCCACCCCTTTCACGCAGCTTATATTTGTTTTATACCCGGTCCTCGAAGAGTAAATAGGGTATATTGTATTTGTGCACAAAGTTAATGTATGTAACACACAGAAGGAATCGTTTCCGACCCCATGAAGTGTATATAGTCTTGATCACCATCAATAGCCGAGTCGATTGAGGCCTGTCTGTCTGTCCGTCTGTCCGTCCGTCTTGTTGAGCACCTGAATCTCAGAGACTATAAAAGCTAGAGCCACCAAATTTTGCATCCAGACTTCTGTATGCTTACACTGTTACATGTGTGTTTAAAAAATGCGCCGACCTCCTTCCGCCCACTCAAAAGGGCGAAAACCTCCCAAATCTACAACTTTAAAGATAAAAGAAAACTAAAAACGCCATTCTGTAGGGAATGGCCATATCTATCAGATCACCAAATTGGGATCCGATTGGATCATTATTATAGCCAGAAAGAAGAAATTAATTAGTAGTGGCTAACCCACACTGTCCTGCAGCTTTTGTTGTTCTTTTCACATTCTCTCATTCACACTCTGCTTCACTCGGCCTCTGCCTCTGCCGACTTTTAACCACCCCCCCCCACACCCCTTTCACACAGCTTATATTTGTTTTATACCCGGTCCTCGAAGAGTAAATAGGGTATATTGTATTTGTGCACAAAGTTAATGTATGTAACACACAGAAGGAATCGTTTCCGACCCCATGAAGTGTATATATTCTTGATCACCATCAATAGCCGATTCGATTGAGCCCTGTCTGTCTGTCCGTCTTGTTGAGCACCTGAATCTCAGAGACTATAAAAGCTAGAGCCACCAAATTTTGCATCCAGACTTCTGTATGCTCACACTGTAACAAGTGTATTTAAAAACTGTGCCCCGCCCCATTCCGCCCCGCAAAAGGGCGAAAACCTCCCAAATCTACAATTTTAAAGATAGAAGAAAACTAAAAACGCCATTCTGTAGGGAATGGCCATATATATCAGATCACCAAATTGGGATCCGATTGGATCATTATTATAGCCAGAAAGAAGAAATTAATTAGCAGTGGCTAAACCCACACTGTCCTGCAGCTTTTGTTATTCTTTTCACATTCTCTCATTCACACTCTGCTTCACTCGGCCTCTGCCTCTGCCGACTTTTAACCACCCCCCCCCCCCCCCCCCCCCCCCCCCCCCCTCCCCCCCCCCCCCC
>NW_022995898.1:0-1052 GCF_900245975.1 Drosophila guanche | reverse complement strand
CCCCCCCCCCCCCCCCCCCCCCCTCACGCAGCTTATATTTGTTTTATACCCGGTACTCGAAGAGTAAATAGGGTATATTGTATTTGTGCACAAAGTTAATGTATGTAACACACAGAAGGAATCGTTTCCGACCCCATAAAGTGTATATATTCTTAATCACCATCAATAGCTGAGTCGATTGAGCCCTGTCTGTCTGTCCGTCCGTCTTGTTGAGCACCTGAATCTCAGAGACTATAAAAGCTAGAGCCACCAAATTGTGCATCCAGACTTCTGTATGCTCACACTGTTACAAGTGTATTTAAAAACTGTGCCCCGCCCCATTCCGCCCCACAAAAGGGCAAAAACCTCCCAAATCTACAATTTTAAAGATAGAAGAAAACAAAAAACGCCATTCTGTAGGGAATGGCCATATATATCAGATCACCAAATTGGGATCCGATTGGATCATTATTATAGCCAGAAAGAAGAAATTAATTAGCAGTGGCTAACCCCACACTGTCCTGCAGCTTTTGTTGTTCTTTTCACATTCTCTCCTTCACACTCTGCTTCACTCGGCCTCTGCCTCTGCCGTCCCTCTGCCTCTGCCGACTTTTAAACCAATAGCCGAGTCGATTGAGCCCTGTCTGTCTGTCCGTCTGTCTTTCCGTCTTGTTGAGCACCTGAATCTCAGAGTCTATAAAAGATAGAGCCACCAAATTGTGCATCCAGACTTCTGTATGCTCACACTGTTACAAGTGTATTTAAAAAATGTGCCCCGCCCCATTCCGCCCCCGCAAAAGGGCGAAAACCTCGCAAATCTACAATTTTAAAGATAGGAGAAAACTAAAAACGCCATTCTGTAGGGAATGGCAATATCTATGAGATCATCAAATTGGGATCCGATTGGATCATTGTTATAGCCAGAAAGAAGTAATTAATTAGCAGTGGCTAAACCCACACTGTCCTGCACCTTTTTTTGTTCTTTTAACATTCTCTATTTCACACTCTGCTTCACTCGGCCTCTGTCTCTGCCGTCCCTCTGCCTCTGCCGACTTTTAACCCCCCCCCCCCCC
>NW_022995897.1:12549-15260 GCF_900245975.1 Drosophila guanche | reverse complement strand
GAATATTAGCCTAACATCTATCTTTCCTGCATGCTCGCGACTGGTTCGGTTAATCGCGCCGCGCGTCATGCGGCAGCGCCCCTCGGTCGGTTGGGCGGGAGGAGGGCTGCGTTCTGCTAGGTTCCGCGCGTAACAGGCTTTGGCTTGGTGTCGCATGGGCCACTTGATGGTGCAGTCATTGCATATCAACGTCCAGAATAACAATCCACATTTTTTCATTTCAAAGCTTTTCTGAGACGGTAGGCCAAAACCACACAGACTTTGGATCCATTTGATAGCAGTATCAATCAACTTTTCAGATAATCAAAGTTTTTTACAACCAAAATTAAGATACTTAAGTTATGTGAAAAAACAAACCGCAACCTCTGAAAAAATTGATTAAAACAAAAAAAATCTCACATAATCAACATTTTTGCATTTCAAAGCTTTTCCGAGACGGTAGGCCAAAACCACACAGAGTTTGGATCCATTTTATAGAATTATCAATCAACTTTTCAGATAATCAAAGTTTTTTACAACCAAAATTAAGATACCTAAGTTATGTGAAAAACAATCCGCAACCTCTGAAAAAACCCTAAACTAAAAATTACTTCCTTAATAAGTTCCTAAAAAACAAGTTCTGCCATAGAAAATAAACCCGAGTTTTTAATGTCAAAATTTCGTACAAAATACATCACAAAAATCAACATTTTTGCATTTCAAAGCTTTACCCAGACGGTAGGCCAAAACCACACAGAGTTTGGATCCATTTTATGACAGAATCAATCAACTTTCAGATAATCAAAGTTTTTTGCAACCAGATCTAAGATACTTAAGTTATGTAAAATAACAAACCGCAACCTCTGAAAAAACCTTAAACTAAAAATTACAACCCTAATAAGTTCCTAAAAACCAAGTTCTGCTATAGAAAATAAACCGGACTTTTCCAGAGTTTTTAAAGTAAAATTATCGAAAAAAAAAAATCTCACATCAATCAACATTTTTGCATTTCAAAGCTTTACCCAGACGGTAGGCCAAAACCACACAGTTTGGATCCATTTTATAGCAGTATCAATCCACTTTTCAGATAATCAAAGTTTTTTACAACCAAAATTAAGATACTTAAGTTATGTGAAAAATCAAACCGCAACCTCTGAAAAAACCTTATACTTAAAATTACATCCTTAATAAGTTCTTAAAAAACATGTTCTGCTATGGAAAATAAAACCGACTTCTCCCGAGTTTTTAAAGTAAAAATTTCGAAAAAAAATCTCACAACAATCCACATTTTTGCATTTCAAAGCTTTTCCGAGACGGTACTCCAAAAGCACACAGAGTTTGGATCCATTTTATAGCAGTATCAATCAACTTTTCAGATAATCAAAGTTTTTTACAACAAAAAATTAAGATACTTAAGTTATGTGAAAAAACAAACCGCAACCTCTGAAAAAACCTAAAACTAAAAATTACTTCCTTAATAAGTTTCTAAAAAACAAGTTCTGCCATAGAAAATAAACCCGACTTTTCCCAACTTTTTCAAGTAAAAATATCGAAAAAAAAATCGCACATCAATCAACATTTTTGCATTTCAAAGCTTTACCCAGACGGTAGGCCAAAACCACAAACAGTTTGGATCCATTTTATAGCAGTATCAAGCAAGCTTTCAGATAATCAAAGTTTTTTACAACCAAGATTAAGATACTTAAGTTATGTGAAAAAACAAACCGCAACCTCTGAAAAAGCCTTAAACTTAAAATTACTTCCTTAATAAGTTCTTAAAAAACAAGTTCTGCCATAGAAAATAAAACCGACTTTTCCCAAGTTTTTAAAGTCAAAATTTCGTACAAAATACCTCACAAAAATCAATATTTTTATATTTCAAAGCTTTACCCAGACTAGCTCTACCCAGGTAGGCCAAAATCACACAGAGTTTAGATCCATTTTATAGCAGAATCAATCAACTTTTCTGATAATAAAAGTTTTTTGCAACCAGATCTTAGATACTTAAGTTATGTGAAAAAACAAACAGCAACCTCTGAAAAAACCTTAAACTAAAAATTACAAAAATGTTAATTCTTAAAAAGCAAGTTCTGCCATAGAAAATAAAACCGACTTCTCCCGATTTTTTAAAGTAAAAATTTCGAAAAAAAAAATCTCACAACAATCCACATTTTTGCATTTCAAAGCTTTTCCGAGACGGTAGGCCAAAAACACACAGAGTTTGGATCCATTTTATATATCAATCAACTTTTCAGATAATCAAAGTTTTTTGTAACCAGATCTAAGATACTTAAGTTATGTAAAAAAAACAAACCGCAACCTCTGAAAAAACATAAAACAAAAAATTACAAAATTGTTAGTTCTTAAAAAACAAGTTCTGCCATAGAAAATAAACCCGACTTTTCCCGAGTTTTTAAAGTCAAAATTTCGAAAACATAAAATCTCACAACAATCAACATTTTTGCATATCAAAGCTTTTCCGAGACGGTAGGCCAAAACCACACAGAGTTTGAATCCATTTTATGGCAGAATCAATCAACTTTTCTGATAATCAAAGTTTTTTGCAACCAGATCTTAGATACTTAAGTTATGTGAAAAAAACAAACCGCAACCTCTGAAAAAACCTTAAACTAAAAATTACAAAAATGCTAGTTCTTAAAAAACAAGTTCTGGCATAGAAAATAAAACCGACTTCTCCCGAGTTTTTAAAGTAAAAATTTCGAAAAAAAAAA
>NW_022995897.1:7100-9850 GCF_900245975.1 Drosophila guanche | reverse complement strand
AAAAAAACAAACCGCAACCTCTGAAAAAACATAAAACAAAAAATTACAAAATTGTTAGTTCTTAAAAAACAAGTTCTGCCATAGAAAATAAACCCGACTTTTCCCGAGTTTTTAAAGTCAAAATTTCGAAAACAAAAAATCTCACAACAATCAACATTTTTGCATTTCAAAGCTTTACCCAGACGGTAGGCCAAAACCACACAGAGTTTGGATCCATTTTATAGCAGTATCAATCAACTTTTCAGATAATCAAAGTTTTTTGTAACCAGATCTAAGATACTTAAGTTATGTAAAAAAAACAAACCGCAACCTCTGAAAAAACCTTAAACTTAAAATTACATCCTTAATAAGTTCCTAAAAAACAAGTTCTGCCATAGAAAATAAACCAGGGTTTTTAAAGTCAACATTTCGTACAAAATACCTCACAAAAATCAACATTTTTACATTTCAAAGCTTTACCCAGACGGTAGGCCAAAACCACACAGAGTTTGGATCCATTTTATAGCAGAATCAATCAACTTTTCAGATAATCAACGTTTTTTGCAACCATATCTTAGATACTTAAGTTATGTGAAAAAACCACACAGAGTTTGGATCCATTTTATTTATCAATCAACTTTTCAGATAATCAAAGTTTTTTTGTAACCAGATCTAAGATACTTAAGTTATGTAAAAAAACAAACCGCAACTTCTGAAAAAAGCTTAATCTTAAAATTACTTCCTTAATAAGTTCTTAAAAACAAGTTCTGCCATAGAAAATAAACCCGAGTTTTTAAAGTCAAAATTTCGTACAAAATACATCACAAAAATCAACATTTTTGCATTTCAAAGCGTTACCCAGACGGTAGGCCAAAACCACACAGAGTTTGGATCCATTTTATAGCAGAATCAATCAACTTCTCAGATAATCAAAGTTTTTTGCAACCAGATCTTAGATACTTAAGTTATGTGAAAAAAACAAACCGCAACCTCTGAAAAACATTAAACAAAAAATTACAAAATTGTTAGTTCTTAAAAAACAAGTTCTGGCATAGAAAATAAACCCGACTTTTCCCGAGATTTTAAAGTCAAAATTTCGAAAACAAAAAATCTCACAACAATCAAAATTTTTGCATTTCAAAGCTTTACCCAGACGGTAGGCCAAAACCACACAGAGTTTGGATCCATTTTATAGCAGTATCAATCAACTTTTCAGATAATCAAAGTTTTTTACAACGAAAATTAAGAAACTTAATTTATGCGAAAAAACAAACCGCTACTTCTAAAAAACCTTAAACAAACAAGTACGAACTTTGAAAATTCTTAAAGGAAAAGTTCTGCCATAGAAAATAAACCCGACTTTTAACGAATTTTTAAAGTCAAAATTTCGTACAAAATACCTCACAAAAATCAACATTTTTGCATTTCAAAGCTGTACCCAGCCGGTAAGCCAAAACCACATAGAGTTTGGATCCATTTTATAGCAGTATCAATCAACTTTTCATATAATCAAAGTTTTTTACAAACAAAATTAAGATACTTAAATTATGTGAAAAAACAAACCGCAACCTCTGAAAAAAACTTAAACTAAAAATGACATCCTTAATAAGTTCTTAAAAAACAAGTTCTGCCATTTCAAAGCTTTTCCGAGACGGTAGGCCAAAAACCACAAAGAGTTTGGATCAACTTCATAGCAGCATCAATCAACTTTTCAGATTATCAAAGTTCTTTACAACTAGATCTAAGATACTTAAGTTATGTGAAAAAACAAACCGCTACTTCTTAAAAACCTTAAACAAAAAAGCACAAATTTTGAAAATTCCTAAAAGCAAAGTTCTGCCATAGAAAATAAACCCGACTTTTCCCGAGTTTTTAAAGTAAAAATTTCGAAAAAGAGTCTCACAAGAATCAACATTTTTTCATTTGAAAGCTTTTCCGAGACGATAGGCCAAAACCACACAGAGTTTGGATCCATTTTATAGCAGTATCAATCAACTTTTCAGATAATCAAAGTTCTTTACAACCTGATCTAAGATACTTAAGTTATGTGAAAAAACAAACCGCAACCTCTGAAAACCCCTTAAACTAAAAATTACATCTTTAATAAGTTCTAAAAAAACAAGTTCTGCAATAGAAAATAAACCCAACTTTTCCCGAGTTTTTAAAGTCAAAATTTAGAAAAAAAAAAATCGCACAACAATCAACATTTTAGCATTTCAAAGCTTTTCTGAGACGGTAGGCCAAAACCACACACAGTTTGGATCCATTGTATAATAGTATCAATCAACTTTTCAGATAATCAAATTTTTTACAACGAAAATTAAGATACTTAAGTTATGTGAAAAAACAAACCGCAACATCTGAAAAAACCTTAAACTTAAAATTACTTCCTAAATAAGTTCTTAAAAAACAAGCTCTGGCATAGAAAATAAACCCGACTTTTCCCGAGTTTTTAAAGTCAAAATTTCGTACAAAATACCTCACAAAAATCAACATTTTTGCTTTTAAAAGCTTTACCCAGTCGGTAGGCCAAAACCACACAGAGTTTGGATCCATTTTATAGCAGTATCAATCAACTTTTCAGATATTCAAAGTTTTTTACAACGAAATTTAAGATACTTAAGTTATGTGAGAAAACAAACCGCAACCTCTGAAAAAACCTTAAACTAAAAATTACATCCTTAATAAGTTCCTAAAAAACAAGTTCTGCCATAGAAAATAAACCCGACTTTTCCCGAGTTTTTAAAGTAAAAATATCGAAAAAAAAAAAA
>NW_022995897.1:0-3572 GCF_900245975.1 Drosophila guanche | reverse complement strand
CGAGTTTTTAAAGTAAAAATTTCGAAAACAAAAAATCTCACAACAATAAGCATTTTTGCATTTCAAAGCTTAACCGAGACGGTAGGCCAAAACCACACAGAGTTTGGATCCATTTAATAGCAGTATCAATCAACTTTTCAGATAATCAAAGTTTTTTTGCAACCAGATCTAAGATACTTAAGTTATGAAAAAAAAACAAACCGCAAGCTCTAAAAAAAACCTTAAACTAAAAATTACTTCCTTAATAAGTTCTTAAAAAAAAGGTTCTGCCATAGAAAATAAACCCGACTTTTTACGAGTTTTTAAAGTAAAAATTTCGAAAACAAAAAATCTCACAACAATAAGCATTTTTGCATTTCAAAGCTTAACCGAGACGGTAGGCCAAAACCACACAGAGTTTGGATCCATTTTATAGCAGTATCAATCAACTTTTCAGATAATTAAAGTTTTTTACAACCAAAATTAAGATATTTAAGTTATGTGAAAAAACAAAACGCAACCTCTGAAAAAACCTTAAACTAAAAATTACATCCTTAATAAGTTCCTAAAAAACAAGTTCTGCCATAGAAAATAAACCCGACTTTTCTCGAGTTTTTAAAGTAAAAATTTCGAAAACAAAAAATCTCACAACAATAAGCATTTTTGCATTTCAAAGCTTAACCGAGACGGTAGGCCAAAACCACACAGAGTTTGGATCCATTTTATAGCAGTATCAATCAACTTTTCAGATAATTAAAGTTTTTTACAACCAAAATTAAGATATTTAAGTTATGTGAAAAAACAAAACGCAACCTCTGAAAAAACCTTAAACTAAAAATTACATCCTTAATAAGTTTCTAAAAAACAAGTTCTGCCATAGAAAATAAACCCGACTTTTTCCGAGTTTTTAAAGTAAGAATATCGAAAAAAAAAATCTCACATCAATCAACATTTTTGCATTTCAAATCCTTACCCAGGCGGTAGGCCAAATCCACAAACAGTTTGGATCCATTTTATAGCAGTATCAATCAACTTTTCAGATAATCAAAGTTTTTTACAATCAAAATTAAGATACTTAAGCTATGTGAAAAAACAAACAGCAACCTCTGAAAATCCCTTAAACTAAAAATTACATCATTAATAAGTTCCTAAAAAAACAAGTTCTGCCGTGGAAAATAAACCCGAATTTTCCCGAGTTTTTAAAGTAAAAATTTCGAAAAAAAAAAATATATCAACAATCAACATTTTTGCATTACAAAGCTTTACCCAGACGGTAGGCCAAAACCACACAGAGTTTGGATCCATTTTATAGCAGTATCAATCAACTTTTCAGATAATTAAAGTTTTTTACAACCAAAATTAAGATATTTAAGTTATGTGAAAAAACAAATCGCAACCTCTGAAAAAACCTTAAACTAAAAATTACATCCTTAATAAGTTCCTAAAAAACAAGTTCTGCCATAGAAAATAAACCCGACTTTTCCCGAGCTTTTAAAGTAAAAATATCGAAAAAAAAAATCTCACATCAATCAACATTTTTGCATTTCAAATCCTTACCCAGGCGGTACGCCAAAACCACACAGAGTTTGGATCCATGTTATAGAAGTATCATTCAACTTTTCAGATAATCAAAGTTTTTTACAATTAAAATTAAGATACTTAAGTTATGTGAAAAACAAACCGCAACCTCAGAAAAAACCTGAAATTTAAAATTACTTCCTTAATAAGTTCTTAAAAAACAAGTTCTGCCATAGAAAATAAACCCGACTTTTCCCGAGTTTTTAAAGTCAAAATTTGGAAAAAAAAAAATCTCACAACAATCAACAATTTTGCATTACAAAGCTTTGCCCAGACGGTAGGCCAAAAGCACACAGAGTTTGGATCCATTTTAAAGCAGGATCAATCAACTTTTCAGTTAATCAAAGTATTTTACAACCACAATTAAGATACTTAAGTTATGTGAACAAAACAAAGCGCAACCTCTGAAAAAACCTTAAACTAAAAATTGCTTCCTTAATAAGTTCTTAAAAAACAAGTTCTGCCATAGAAAATAAACCCGACTTTTCCTGAGTTTTTAAAGTAAACATTTCGAAAACAAAAAATCTCACAACAATCAACATTTTTGCATTTCAAAGCTTTACCCAGACGGTAGGCCAAAACCACTCAGAGTTTGGATCCACTTTATAGCAGTATCAATCAACTTTTCAGGTAATCAAAGTTCTTTACAACCAGATCTAAGATACTTAAGTAACGTGAAAAAACAAACCGCAAGCTCTGAAAAAACCTTAAACTAAAAATTACATCCTTAATAGGTTCTTTAAAAACAAGTTCTGCCATAGAAAATAAACCCGACTTTTCCCGAGTTTTTAAAGTCAAAATTTCGAAAAAAAAAATCTCACAACAATCAACATTTTTGCATTTCAAAGCTTTTCGGAGACGGTAGGCCAAAAACGCAAACAGTTTGGATCCATTTTATAGCAGTATCAATCAAGTTTTCAGATAATCAAAGTTTTTTACAACCAAAATTAAGATACTTAAGTTATGTGAAAAAACAAACCGCAACCTCTGAAAAAACCTTAAACTAAATATTGCAAAATTGCTAGTTCTTAAAAAACAAGTTCTGCCATAGAAAATAAAACCGACTTTTCCCGAGTTTTTAAATTAAAAATTTCGAAAACAAAATACCTCACAAAAATCAACAATTTTGCATTACAAAGCTTTACCCAGACAGTAGGCCAAAACCACACAGAGTTTGGATCCATTTTACAGCAGTATCAATCAACTTTTCAGATAATCAAAGATTTTTACAACCAAAATTAAGATTTTGAAGAAGAAGAAGAAGAATTAATACTTAAATTATGTGAAAAAACAAACCGAAACCTCTGAAAAAACCTTAAACTAAAAATTACATCATTAATAAGTGCATAAAAAAAAACAAGTTCTGCCATAGAAAATATACCCGACTTTTCCCGAGTTTTTAAAATCAAAATTTGGAAAAAAAAAAATCTCACAACAATCAACAATTTTGCATTACAAAGCTATACCCAGACGGTACGCCAAAACCACACAGAGTTTGGATCCATGTTATAGAAGTATCAATCAACTTTTTAGATAATCAAAGTTTTTTACAACCAAAATTAAGATACTTAAGATATGTGAAAATACAAACCGCAGCCTCTGAAAAACCCTTAAACTAAAAATTACAACATTAATAAGTTCCTAAAAAAACAAGTTCTGCCATAGAAAATAAACCCGACTTTTCCCGAGTTTTTAAAGTCAAAATATGGAAAAAAAAAAATCTCACAATTATCAACAATTTTGCATTACAAAGATTTACCCAGACAGTAGGCCAAAATCACACAGAGTTTGGATCCATTTTATAGCAGTATCAATAAACTTTTCAGATAATTAAAGTTTTTTACAACCAAAATTAAGATATTTAAGTTATGTGAAAAAACAAAACGCAACCTCTGAAAAAACCTTAAACTAAAAATTACATCCTTAATAAGTTTCTAAAAAACAAGTTCTGCCATAGAAAATAAACCCGACTTTTTCCGAGTTTTTAAAGTAAGAATATCGAAAAAAAAAATCTC
>NW_022995896.1:0-15359 GCF_900245975.1 Drosophila guanche | reverse complement strand
TCGCAAGAACAAGACCGGTCTCATGAGCAGCGTTGCCCGCAATCTTGGCCTGAAGTCCTCGTCGCCCACGAATGGCGGTGACCTCATCTCGGCCCTGCGCACGGGCGACGTCTTTGGCGAGAACATGGCCAAGTTCAAGAGATCGCGCAAGGCGCGTGTACTCAATGGTGGCTCTGGAGCGGGCGGCGCCGCCGGCAACACCTCACCGCCCAGGCATGGCACCTAATCTAAAGCTAAATCTCGGCTAATGCAAGCGTGAAACCAAATTGTTTTTTTTTGTACACAAAAATGATGGAAACATCGAAGAGCGTAAAATGTAATTTAAAGTCTAAACGTGAAGAGAAATGTTATGACCTGGCGTACCTTGGAAATTTTAATTGTAATTGTATCTTTTTATAATTGTATGTGTATCTTTTGCAGTACATGTACGTATCCCTAGCTCCTTCCCACTCCCTCCCACATCATATATAGAGCTATTTGAAGCAAGTCCACTTTTTGTTGTGGTAGCTTGTAGTAGCTTTTGTCTGTTGCATCCCCACAAGTGGCATCCGAAGAGAGTTTGATGGTGGATCTGCCATAAAGTCATGTAAATAGGATTTCCTATTCCTATGTTTGTGTGTGTGGCAAGCCAGTGGAGAAATAAATGATCACCATGGCAGCCTCAGCTCGTGATGGAATGATGCAAATAAGCAGAACAAAGATATCAAATATATCAAAGAAAAGGGACAGAACATGCACAATCAATATTCCTGTTAAGCCAAATTGATATTCCCCTTAGCAGAGTGGCAAATATCTGAATAATTTCCATGGTATTGCATGGTACTACAGTTCTGCTTGAATCAATGAATCTTATAAAGCGTATGCCATTTACTTACTCACTTACTGACCTCCGAGTGAGCGAAAGCGAGAGGGTGTTTTGTCAAAAGACCGAAAAAGACCATCACATCACCGGACGACGTATACACGGACCTAGCAGCCAGGCAAAACCAGACCAAGCCAGGCCAGGCCAGGCCAGGCCAGGACCCGTAACGGGTCAGTCGGTATTTGCTTATCGCCTTCTGGCAAACCGCCCAATGGCCCGCTCCCCAATTCGTTTATCCTGCAGGCAACGCTCCTCGTGGCCATCTTGCTATCGGGGCCAGCGACTCCTTGTTGATTTCGACGACGGCTTGGTTAGTTGGGCTTCAACTTTAACAACCTTCCAATCTGCTGTTGGAAGGTTCGGGTTGCATCGCTGCAACATTCGCAGGATGCGTTCTGGCTCTTTCAACGAGGCCGGCACCCAAATTCTCGCCCTCGGTCGACTGGGCACCTCGCTCCAGTCGACTGCGACTAGTTTCGCCCCTGGGTATGCTTCCCCAACTTGCGCTACCGCTCCTTTGTACAGCTGCACGGAGCGCTCGCCTTCGCAGGCTATGATCTTTGTGTTACCCTGGAACCATCCCATGTCTTTGCAGACTGGAGGTGGGCCGGGGTCTTTGTCCAGTAACTCGAAACAGCTCCATTGGCTCCTGGGAATTCTGCCATCCGCGCAGCTAAACAGCTGCTGCGGATAGTCGCAGGAGAGGACCTGCGAAACGTCGACCAGGTCCGCAGAGAACGCTCGCAACGGAAAAGCCAACGACCCCGCCAGACACTCCAAGGTCCGACTTCAAACCTTCGTGAAGGCTCCGGGTGAAGTGGAAGAAGTCGGTCAGGAGACTACACGAACGCATAACGGCTGCCTCATACACGGGCGCACTCCTCTTTTTGGCATACGTGAAGCGTTTGGCTTCTGCGCTGGTCGATGGCCCAACCTCCCCCTCTACTTTTCCAGAAGGTCGGGCAGCCGCAATGTTGCTTAGCTGCCTCTCCAAGGCGTCGGTATTGGGGGGTGCTGTGCCACCCACCCGTCCTAACCTCACCTCGGGGCTGCCCGAGCGTGGGAGCGAAAGTTGGTCGTCCAGAAAGCTGCTGTTGAGTGGGTTAGGCCAGGCCTTTGGGCCGCTGCCTTCCCCTGCTTGGGAGTTATCCCTGTAGACTTTTGGGGAGTGTCTGTCTCATTCGTTTTTTTTGTGTATTTTTGTTTTTTGTTTGTATTTTTCGCTCCATATTATTCCCACGAGATGCAGAGAAGGGGAACGGTCGATCCACGTTGCCCGGGTAGGGCATCATTAGAACAGGGGCCTGCCATTTCCCTGAGCTCTCCGATCACGACTGGGCTAGTGTTTATACCGGGCCCCCAGTCAGACTTAGATTTCGTTTTGTGCCTTCTTTTATTTTTTTTCTATTCCCTTTAACCCCGTATAAGAGCGCACTAATACAGTGTTTAACCTTTTTGCGACTTATATATACATTTAAATTGTGTTACTTTTAAACCATTTCTTATTTTCTTTATTTATACATATGTCATTTTTACCTCTTTCTTTTATTTTGATCTAAAAGCTTTTTTTCCCTTTTATGTATACGTTTTGTTTTGCTATGAGCAGGCCAAGTTTGGCATTCATAAATAAGTTTTAAATTGAATTTTTATATGTTCTAGTTTGTTCGGAATGTGGGTGCCATGCCTCGTCGTAGTATGGAAGTAGGCTAGAGTGTTTGGTTGTTCAAGGGAACATCGGCCACTATTTTGGTCTTGCGGCTACGAGNTAAAGGTTTCGGAGAGAGAACCGGAGTTAGTGCATTTTCACGCTGACAGATTGAGAACCCCGTATAAGAGCGCACTAATACAGTGTTTAACCTTTTTGCGACTTATATATACATTTAAATTGTGTTACTTTTAAACCATTTCTTATTTTCTTTATTTATACATATGTCATTTTTACCTCTTTCTTTTATTTTGATCTAAAAGCTTTTTTTCCCTTTTATGTATACGTTTTGTTTTGCTATGAGCAGGCCAAGTTTGGCATTCATAAATAAGTTTTAAATTGAATTTTTATATGTTCTAGTTTGTGGAATGTGGGTGGGTGCCATGCCTCGTCGTGGTATGGAAGTAGGTTAGAGTGTTTGGTTGTTCAAGGGAACATCGGCCACTATTTTGGTCTTGCGGCTACGAGGATCATGGTAGGGTGGGCAATCAGCTGTCGTAGCAACACCAGCGCAGCAGTAAACCAACTAAAACCAACTCAGCGTTTGCAACAACATCTTGCACTGTCATAACTAGTCAATTTTATGTGTTTTCCTATCCTTTCTGTCTGTCCGATCGAACTTGTGTTTGGCCTAAACCAGCACGCGAATTTTAATGTAATTATGTATATACAAAGCGACCAAGCCAAATTGGAAGCAAGTGAAAAACAGACCAAAAGTCTCCCGACAATGAAGGAACTAGGAAAAAAGTTATCTTCCTGACTTCGCCTCTATAGGCAACCTCGGTAGTCAGACGACCAACTATGCCTTGCGATTTACCATCGGCAGTTTTCACTGAGGCCGATAACCTCTTAAACGAAGTTTTTTCTAATATTTCTTTGGCAAGCTGTCCGCCCATGCAACACTCAGAGGCTTCAGTATCCAATAAGCCTACTACGCTTTTTTCCTAGTAAGGTGACTTGAGCGTACGGGCGTATGTCATGAAGTTTCTCAATTACAGTCTCTAAAATCATCTTACTTTCGGCCCTATTTTGACGATTAAAGGCTACTCTACGTAATCGAGAACCCGAGTTACCCTTTTGGTAGGGATAAAATGGTCAATGGTATTCTCTGATGTAAAAACTTTTGAAAATCCTCTAATCGGTATTCGTCCCCTTCGAGACAAACTGTTTGCGTGCACTTCTCGGAGATGCACGCGTTGCTAAGATTTTTATAATATTTGAGCAGCAACCGCGACAGTTAGGCTTGTAAGTATCGGCTTTTCCGCAACCAAAGCAGAAGACTCGTCGTTCTGCTAAACACTCCTGGTAACGGTGTCCCTTCCCCTCACAATTCCAACAAGTAGCGTCAACGGCAGCTACCTCTAAGTTTTCATTATCTGAAATTTCAGATTCAGAAACGAAGTCTGTTTGCACTAACGCACTAACATGGCGGCTGAAGGTTTGTAGACCGATTGAATGAAAATTTCGCGAGTTCGCACAAGGTGTCGCAATTGGGCAATGGTGGCTGCTGGCTCATATAAAATCTCTTGCTTAACCTCAGTAAGGAGATTTGATCGTAGAGTCTCTCATAAGGACTGCTCCGACATAGGCTGTGCGAGCTTATCTGCCACAGATGCGATCACGCTGTAGAAATCATCGAACGATTCGTTTGAGTGCTGTTTGCGACCTTCTATCTCCGTGCGGATTATGCGATCAGTGCGAGAATCTTTAAACTGCCCTTTTAAAGCAACACATAACTCGTACCAACGAATCTGAGATACTCTTTTGTGATATCTCCAGAACCATTCACTGGCCTTGTCCTCGAATAAGTTGCTCGAATTAAGAGCTACTAGTTCAAAATTCAGCGTTTGATGAGTTAAGGCTTTAAATCTATAAATGAAGTCATCTATAGACATTGAGTCCTTACCGTTAAATCGCAACTTCCAATTTGCCATTATCTGATTTATACGGTCAGGACGACCCTCAAAAGGTAGTGGAGTTTGCCTAGATCTCCCATCAGATCCCCCTGTTTGGACAACAATTTGTATTTGACTGTGAATTGGACAAAGCATGCGCTTAACCTTACTTATGCTGCTCAACGTGAGTCACTGTTGGCATCGGTTCTGGTATGTTTGGAGATCTCACTCCAGGTGCGGCTGTCGAGCTTGATTGTAAGCCTCAACTAATAGCTTGGGTTATTGTCTCGGTTAACTGAGCCATTGCTGACGTCATAGCCAGCGTTCGCTTTGCCATTTCAACTGAAATTGTTCCAGCTAATACTGTTTGCAATTCATCCCTAGTGGCTCTGTTACTCGAAGTTGGAGTGGCAGTATCCCCTATCTCCCGATCATTTCCAGGGTCAGGCATGGTTGTACTTTCGTTTTGTTTGGATTTAGATCTAGTAAGAAGTAACTGAGCGACTGAAGGTGCTCTGGGATGGGAAGTTGAAGAACTTTCGGTGATAACATTTTATTCTAATGTTAATCCCGTTCCTACCTCTGAAGCCTGTTTGCACACTGGACAAAGTTTTCTTGGCCCGTTGGCTGAATTAAAGCAGTCTGGGTGGAAGGTGTGACCGCATCTCGTCACCAATGCTAAATCTTTATTTACAAGGCTTTTCTAACACAAATAACAAAGTGTCTCAGTGTCTTTTAGATTAGGGAATTTTTCTGGACTTCGTTTACAAGGCATCTCTCTAGATCCGAGTAAATGAATTCATAAAATAGTTTTTTTGTATAATACAGAGATTAATCGGAAATAAAAGTAAAAAAAACAACAACCAATAAAAATTGTTCTCAAATATAAATTGTATGGGGTCATGAGATCGTTTTCATATGGTTGTAACGGTTTGTAATGGCTTATCTGATGTGAGCTAGTCAAATTAGAAGAGAGTACAATACAAAGTCTAGAAGGTAGAATAAAGTTGAGCGGTTAGTTTTAGCTTATCTTAGCTTAATAAACTCCAGCTCCCCCTATTCTATGGAAAACCACAGCGATGGCGGTAAAGAACATATGTAGCCTCGGTAGTGAACTTATAGGTGAAAGTATCACAACTCCAAAGTGCAACGTCAGGGTATGATTGTCACACAGCTCGGTAAACGGGATGGCCGTAGCTCTTTCGCCACGTATAACCAATAAACAACGCATACTCGGAAATATAGACAATCACGCCAGGATTCGAATGTTTTTACAATTATTGATTTCGGAGTTATAAGCAACTAAGTCCATAACGCGTCCAGAAATCTTTATAAGCACATGGGTTAACTGCTTATATTGTTAACTGCTCGGCCTTAAAGCAATTTGAAGCTTTAAGTTTTTCCATAGAACTCAAGACAATTAACAGGGTAAAGATAGGAAGAAGGAAATAGCGATCAAGTGTTTGGAATTATAATATCAGATGTAGTTGATAAATGTGAAGACTATCAGTTGGGGCCAGCCAGAATGGCTTCTTCGGGCCCCACGTTGGGCGCCAAATATAATTATAAGATATATAATTAAACTGTAACATAAAACCACTAAGCAAACAACTTAGTTGTTTGCTATCCTCTACACGTATCCAGGGATGTTGAAACGCTGTAGGGCCTCTAGCGTGCGACTCCAATCGGCCGAGTTGAAGGCGTTCCTTATGTCGAGTGTCACCCACGAGACAGTAGGATTTGGACCCTCCTCTCCATCTGGAACCAGCGCAGGCTTCCTCTGCCGTTTTTATCACCTTGGAGATGGCGTCCAGCGTCAACTTCCCCTTCCTGAACCCGTATTGCTCCGGGGAGAGGCCGCCTGCTGCTTCGATGGCTGCACTCAGCCTCGTGGCAATCACCTTCTCGAAAACCTTCCCTATCGTGTCCAGGAGGCAGATAGTCCTATAGGACCAGCTTCGTCGCTCGGTTAGGAATCGCGTCCGGCCCCGGTGCCTTCTTGGGGTTCAGGTCTCTGCCTGCCTGCAGCACCTCTTCCTCCGTGACCTCGCAGATGAGTCCGTTGGGGCTCTGCTTCCGGCGTTGATGTTCTTGACCACCATCTTGTAGGCGCCTCCCTTGGGGTCCTCTTTGGCGGCGTCGCACAGCTTGAGGAAGCATTCTCATTTGCTGTCTCTGATGGCGGTCTTCAACTCCTTCCGCGCGACTTTGTATGCCTCGCAGCAGGTTACTAGACGCGGAGTTCCCCTTTCTCGTTGGAGCTGTCTTCTCGCGCTGTGGCAGATTTTGCGGAGCAAGGCGAAGGCCTCGTGGTCGCTACGGTGTAGGCGTCGCTGATTCTCCAACCGGAGTTTCTGGCCAACGCGCTGCTGGCGTATGTGAGGTCAATGACTGACCAGATTCCTCCCCTGCTGAACGTTTGTTGGGATCCTTCGTTGAGCAGCACCATGTCCAAGGTGTCGAAGGCCTCCAGCACCGTGCGTCCTCTAGCGTTGGTTCGGGAGGACCCCGAACGCAGGCTTCGCACCCTGACTCGTCCCTCCTCTGTCGAGTCTCTCTCTGTGCTCTCTTTCATGGCCTCCGCGCTCTCTGAGCTGCCTTTTGCCACCTCCAGCAAAAGATTGCCGTTGAAGGTGCGGCGTACCCTGGAAACGCAGCTTCCCAGGTCCGACAGCTGCTTGTCCTCCCTCCTGGTCACCATGGCCAGCACCTCGCTGTACGTCTTGCCGCCCGCATGCACTTCGACCGCGACAGGGCGTGCGCGGAGCGCTGTCCTCCTCTTCTTGCCCACTATCCTCCACCTGCCGGCTTGGCCTCCTATAACAAACAACAACAACAAATTTATTAATCAAAAATCCACAGAGGCATCCTTTGTGGTACTCACGCGAATCTGTATGAGGAAATCTCTCAAATGCTCCTTAAATGCTTGAACATTCTCGTCCAAATTGAATAGGCCAGTGACAAAGATTTTAATCTGATTATCGGATAGGTAATTGAAGGCCGACTTCAGCAGCGATGCGATATACTCCTGTATGAATATCATATCAATATCAAGCCCAAACTGCATACTAAAGGTAAGAGCCAAACAAAATATTCTCTTTTTATTTAGTATTTTATTGAATTTCTTTTGACAGACTTCAAATTTGTTTGTGCACAAAAATCAGCTTCCACATCTGCCGCTAAATATGCCGAGTGCAGCTAAATATTTACACCTGAAGGTGAATACATGGAATGTCCTTTTGGCATATAGCAATAAATATAACCATTTGAAACTCATCCCCCTGTGTATTTTTCCAAGTGGGATAATTGTAATAGAAATAGACAGACTTGACTTGGGGAAACGCTTGAAAAATTCCTATTAGGATATTAGGATTTACTCATTGTTTATTGTTTTCATTTCTTGATTGTTTTTTTTTTTGTTTAGCACGAGATCCCAGCATCGTATACACATAACAAATATATAAAGAAATAAATAAATGACTGCAGCAGCAGCCACTATTTCTATTGAGAACTCTAACTATTAACTAACTTAAGTAATAACAAATAAATCAATTATTGTGAATGTAAACAAAACAACACCCACAGCCTGTTTGTTTATTGATTGATTGATTGTATTGAGCGTGCGAGAGAGAGAGGCATTCAAAATAAAGTGCATAATAATGTGAAGACCATTCCCCATAGGAATTGTATATTTATTGGGATTATTTTTAGCCTGAAAGCCTGAAAGCCTGAAAGTATTCTGCAAAAACATTTTTAAGCAACATAAAATCAGAAAATGCCACAGATTGTTGTTTCATTTGAATTGATTCGAAAACTAAATCGTTCTTCCACTTATTAAGTTCTCGTTTTAAGGTCGAATGCGTTGATTTTAATATTATTTTGTTAGTTCCAGGACTGATCTCTTACAAGTTTGCATCTAATCTCAAATCTTTTGTTTTTATTTTTGATACAAAAAAACCAAAAGGCATTTCAACAATTTAAGCCCAGAAGCTAACATAATTTCAATTAAACTTAACCCAAAACTACAACTAATTGCCTTAAAATAGGACATTGAAAATTTAAAATTGATTTAGAAAAACCTAAAAATTTTGATGTGACCCCAAGAACATATCGAAATGGTGAGCTGATGGTGGTCTGCCTTGTGCTTTGCAATTTTTCGACTTTTGTGCAGCTCAGACGGTGACTGGTCCTCCCACATTGGGCTCCCAAATGAAGGGACTCTTGCGCTGTCGACGTTATTAAGAGATGAGTCCTTGTGGCGTTGGCGTAAATGGCTCTGGGCTGCATTATACTTTTTGATAACTTGTCGTTTGTGCAGCTCCAACAGTGACCGGTCTTTCGGCATCTCAAATGGCGTAGGAGTTGTTGCACTCTTTTGAATCAGGGATTCAGCACCCACGGATGTGTCCTCGCTGCTGTTGTACGTGACAAGGGGAGACTGGTTTTCAATTGTTGGGCCTTTGTGCAGATCAAAAGGTGACTGCTTCCCGGCTGTTTCCTTCTTCACAACTGGTCCTTTGGGCTTCTCAGTGGTTTTCTGTGCCACCAATTTTGTTGGCAGGATGTTCAACAGGGGTTTCAATAGCGGTTGCAACATGTCATACATCGATGAGTAGCGACATTGATTGTGTTCCGTCCGAACACAGTGGTTACCTTGTGATCCACTCTCGAGAGTGTCCGAGAACGGAACTCCAATCATATCCTGAGGAAACTTTCTCGGTTTCGAGTGGTCAAAGGATTTCAGCTGAAAGGTCTCAATCGACATTTTGGAGGACACCATTTCGAACACCTTGATCTCAGCATTCTTGGCTGGCATTGTCTACCTTGTTGTAATATACAAATCTATTTATATATTTATTAATATTTTATTATATTAATATACATCAAAAGCGTTTGAGTTGGCTGTGGCGATGCAGGCATTCACTGTAGCAGATGAAAAAGGGGCTTCAGTGGGCACGTGGGCAGGCGTCATTGGTGCTTGGATCTTCATCAAATGGACTGTAGCGTTTGTGCCGAAGCGAGGTGGCGACGTTTTTGCATCAGCGATAATTTGCGGCGCTTGGCGCGAGCCAATGTCACTTGGCGCTTTAAATCGGTGTCACGTCCATTCGATGAGCCAAATCGAGGCCACTAACCAGTTAGTGGGTTAGTGTCGAGGCTCACGGATCTGGGGTGCATATGTGATGGTCTGCCTTTCGGTTCTGCTTCGGTTACGCCAAAAATGTTGTAATGCTCATCTGGACTGCCTGTTGGCATGGTTATCATCCGAGAGCATGCCCCACGTACCCTGGCCCATGCCTGGTTGCGCTCCCATCAGCATGGAAAGCAACACCACCAATAAGAAACAACATCCTAGTGATAGGTATATAGGTATCCATACTTACACCATAAAATCATGAAAGCATTGAGCATTCCCATTATTAAAGATTCTTTGCTGGATTATAAATTCAAGGTAGCGACATTTCAGCCTCATGTAGGTAGCTTCTTTTCATTGTTGCTTCCATTTTCCAATCAATTGTTGCAGCTTTTCAAACTTCAGCCTCTGTATTTCTGCATGCCACAAAGATAAGTAAAAAAAGTTGTTATTGAAAATACCAAAAGAAGAATCCCAAGAACTCCCGATGATGCCTTGATCAGTCTGGCAACACAGCGCGTCTAGAAGTCTTTCGCGTATCGGACATATCGAGTTTTTTTCAACAATCCTATCGACCTATCGTATCGAGTTCCGAATTCCGAATTTGTTCAGTTTTATTTTTGTTATTTTTCATTATGGATTCGAAAAAGAATAAGCGACTGTGCAAAGGACTTGACGGCTTGGCATCGACCAATATCACGGCATCGACTAATATCACGGCACCAACCAATGTCCCGGCACCGGGGCCTTTGGCGGCAACTGAAGCTCCTGTCCAGCCAGCGGTGGGTGTTGAGTATGATCGTCCCAACAATGAACTTCTCTTGGATGGCACTTTGGAGGTGCACTAGATCGAACCCTACGAATCGGCCGATGAGGATGAACAGAACGAGAACGAGAACGAGAGCGAGAATGAGGACGACGACGACGACGACGGTTCGGACGAGGACGAGGAGGAGGAAGACGATAACGAGGAGGAGGACGAGGAGTAGGACGAGGACCTGGGTTCATGAAATTGACTGGCTTCTTGAACTGGAAGAGTGCATTCGCGGTATCCTAGCCAACATCTTCCAATAAGATAGCACCTTTGCTCACAGTTAACGAATGCCCATTCAAAAGGACACATCAGCATAACGGCCTCCGCATCCCACCGCCCAGCGGTCAAGACTGCTTTCTCCGTGGCCACCAAAAACAGAGCCAACGAACAACAGCAAACATTCCCCGATTAACGAACTAGATTTAACAAACCCATTAGATATAATGCTATAATAAACACTTTATAATTTAAAACAAAACATTAATTTTTACTAAAAACTAAACCAACGCATTGCCATCGACAATGGCAACTCTTTCCCATCTCGAGTTGTGTGTTTTGAACCTTTTAATATGCTTCAATTGCAGCTAGTGGCTTTTAATTCCAATAATTAAGAGGCAGGTATTCAATTCATGGCTTGTAAAATATGTTTCTGCCATGCTACTTTGTCCAAAACATTGTCAAACTATAGCTGCTGGCGTAGTCCACTGGTACATAAATAAATACATATATTTATGTACAGTTATTACGTATCCGCTTCGGCTGAGTCGTTTTTACAATTTACTTATATTTTACAGATAAAGAAACTCAAACGAACACAATGATAAGGGGACCTATTTGTGGTGAATCGCATGCGCACCCGGCTCCGCGCACAATCTAGTCCCAATCCTTGACGGCACGTCCTTACCGAGCCACTCTCTGATGGAGAGACGACCCTCTAGATCGGCAGCACTGAGACGGAACTCGAACTCCTTATATTTGATCTGTCCCAGTGCCGAGTGATTGAGCCCTGTATCTCGAGCAGAGGCATCTCAGCCCGATGGCCGACGCTCTGGTCGAGCTGTGTGCGATCATCTTGCACAGTAGGCGCATCTTATAAGCGCGTTCGTTATCGGGTGGACCGTGGTACTCCATGGTCTTGGTGAATATGAACTGCGGCTCCAGTACAGTAGCGCAGGCGCACACAAATTGGTCAAATGAGAGCGTTGCAGCGTTCCCGCAGCGACGGGGAAAGAAGGTGTCCACGATTTGGCGTTTCAATGCTGAGCTGATGCTGAGCAAGCTGCGGTATGCGGAGCATACCTGTGGGTGTCAGATAGCCACGACGCTGGCGATCCAATGATTGACACCGTTTACATGTAGAGCTGCTCCAACTGTGCACACGAAAGTCCCGTCTCCCGCTGATGCTCGTCCATCTGTTTGGGGCTCAGCGGACGGCTGCAGTTCAATCCCATTCTGATGGTAGTTGGTGGATCTGCAGATTTTATGGAGACGCTGCTGCTGCTGCTGGTCCCAGCTCCAGTTCCAGTTCCTGTTCCTTGTGATTGAGTTAAAACGACAACTTGTGTGCGCCACCTGTTTCTGTTTTTATACCCGGTACTCGAAGAGTACATAGGGTATATTGTATTTGTGGGGAATAACGGTTGTATGTAACGCACAGAAGGAAGCGTTTCCGACCCCATAAAGTATATATATTCTTGATCAGCATCAACAGCCGAGTCGATTGAGCCATGTCTGTCTGTCCGTCTGTCCGTCTTGTTTGTGGGCTAGTTCTCAGCGACTATAGGAGCTAGAGCCACCAAATTTTGTCTCCGGACTGCTGTATGCTCACACTGAAACCAGTGTATTTCAAAAATGAGCCACGCCCCCGCAAAAGGGCGAAAACCTCCCAAATCTACAATTTTGAAGATAAAAGAAAACTAAAACATTCCGCAGGAAATGGCCATATCTATCAGATCACCAAATTGGATCCGATCGGATCATTATTATAGCCACAATGGAGAAATTAATTTCCAGTGGCTAAACCCACCCTGTCCCTTAGCTTTTGTTGCTCTTTTTACATTCTTTCATTCACACTCTGCTTCTGCTTCACTCGGCCCCTGTCTCTGGCTTCCCCCTGCCCCTGCCTCTTCCGACTTTTAACCCACCCCGTCTCGCAGCTTATATTTGTATTTTTTTGTGTGCGGGCGCTGCCTCTGCCGCGAGTCTGCAGTGTGTAGGACTAGGGAAGGGCGGCGAGCCAACGGAGTTTGTTAGTGTCAGTAGGGTTGTTGACGTAGATGACAGATGAAGAAACAATGTAAAATTTGACAAATAACCGCTAAGGTGCAGATGTAGTCCAGAGTGTGGGGTATAAAAGTTGTGACGCGTAAGAAGCGGCTCACACGTCCCTTCTCGTTTCTATTAATGATTCTGAAATAAAACATAAATATCCTTCCTGGACATTTTTGCTAGTTTTCCCCATCTTCGGGCGTATGGCGGGGAAGACTCTATTTCTGCTTAGGCGGTCGTGAAAGCTGAAATATGTAAATCGGTATAATGGGTAAGCACTCTCTCACTCCGTCGCTTGGCATTATTATTTTCCGTGTCATTTTCATTTGTTGACTTTTGCAAAATGCGGCATAAATCAAAACGGTATGGAGGGGGCTGTCTGGGCTGGCTGGGATCTGGGAGGTGGTTGTCGGAGAATACTTCCGTGGCATCGCCGCTGTTGACGCACTACATTGGATTCGCCTCTGCTTCTACCTCTACCTCTTCCTCCAGAGAACGAGAGTGAAACACATGGGCATCGGATAGGAGACTACGTGCGCCACTCTGCGCAGCGCATTCCGAGTGCGTGGGTCTTTGGCCAGCTGCCAGTTGACAGTGATGCCTCCGACCCCCGCCAACCGCCTGGGGGCCTAATTGGCCTGCTTTCGTAGCGTGTCGGTCGGTCGGTGGTCTGTCCAGCGGCAAGGCCGGAGGGCAAGGCTAACAAGCTTGGCGGGGACTCCGACGCANTGTGCGGGTGCTGCCTTTGCCTCTGTGGCAAGTCTGCAGTGTGTGGGTCTAGGGAAGGGCGGCGAGCTAAAGGAGCGTGTTGGTGTGAAAAGTGTTGTGGATGTAGATGACAGATGAAGAAAAAATGTAAAATTTGACAAATAACCGCTAAGGTGCAGATGTAGTCCAGAGTGTGGGGTATAAAAGTTGTGACGCGTAAGAAGCGGCTCACACGTCCCTTCTCGTTTCTATTAATGATTCTGAAATAAAACATAAATATCCTTCCTGGACATTTTTGCTAGTTTTCCCCATCTTCGGGCGTATGGCGGGGAAGACTCTATTTCTGCTTAGGCGGTCGTGAAAGCTGAAATATGTAAATCGGTATAATGGGTAAGCACTCTCTCACTCCGTCGCTTGGCATTATTATTTTCCGTGTCATTTTCATTTGTTGACTTTTGCAAAATGCGGCATAAATCAAAACGGTATGGAGGGGGCTGTCTGGGCTGGCTGGGATCTGGGAGGTGGTTGTCGGAGAATACTTCCGTGGCATCGCCGCTGTTGACGCACTACATTGGATTCGCCTCTGCTTCTACCTCTACCTCTTCCTCCAGAGAACGAAAGTGAAACACATGGGCATCGGATAGGAGACTACGTGCGCCACTCTGCGCAGCGCATTCCGAGTGCGTGGGTCTTTGGCCAGCTGCCAGTTGACAGTGATGCCTCCGACCCCCGCCAACCGCCTGGGGGCCTAATTGGCCTGCTTTCGTAGCGTGTCGGTCGGTCGGTGGTCTGTCCAGCGGCAAGGCCGGAGGGCAAGGCTAACAAGCTTGGCGGGGACTCCGACGCAGCCACTAAATGGGACCTGCTGCAACCTGTCAATGGACAGCAACAATTGGAGCAAGCGATTCTAGGGGTCACAGTTCAGCAGTTCAGCCAGCTTCCCACGCGACTGATATTTGGCCTGCATGTGAATTACAAATATAGTTTGCAAATAGAATCGCGCGATCTGCGGGCTACTAAAAATACATCTGAAAATTCGTCGTAGTCGACGTGTTCGTCGTCGTCGTCCCATTTGATTGCCAAATGTGAAATGAAAAGCGAATGTTTCGGCAACGGCATATTCTGTGGGAAAAATTAAACCAAAAGAAAGTATGAAAAATGTGCGGCACATGCCGCACTGTGGCTGTTTGCCACTCACCCCACTGCTTGAATGCTGCCGTTGCCTGCCCGCGAGCGTGCCAGAGAAAGAGTGGGAGAGACGGGTCAAGATCAAAGCGAGCGCCAAGATGCAACAATAAATTGGCCAACACTAGAAGACAGCAAGGAAAACTATTAGCCATACCGAATGGATGTTTGGGATCCCCTTACTGACTCTGAAGCTGTGGGCTTACGATTCATTTTGACAATTATTTCACGTTAACAATACAAAGGATGCGTTGCTCCTTGAAGATCTCATTGCAATTGCTCCACAGATCTGCCTTAAAGAAACTTAAACCTTAACCTTAACAGATATGGCAATTGTATTGTTAAAAGTTGGCACCAATTGGAGGAATGAGCTTCCTCAATTCTGCAGTGGCCCTGAAATAGGGTGAGGGATTTGTCCATATATTCAATTGCATTAGCTCCGCCATACATACATACGCCACAAAATGTTTCTCCTTTTGCACGAAATGGTTTCGAATTGTACAACAAATTTGCTGCATTGAATCAGGTCTGGATGGCAATGTGGGCTGGTTATGGATTGGAATTGCAGATGTGCACCGACATACCGCACAACGAGACAAATTTAATGCATTTAAACACTAACCAAATAGTAAATACTGTATCTCCTACTATACTATTTGGTTAGTGATTTAAATGAACTCGAATAGTGAATCAAGATCATTTGGAAGATGCCACCCGTCCCATCCCTGGATGGAGTACTAATCGGATCAAAAGTCAAAGGAGAATCGAAGTTATGAATATCGATATGT
>NW_022995895.1:14133-15445 GCF_900245975.1 Drosophila guanche | reverse complement strand
GGGTTTCCGCCCAATCTGTTGAGATGGATTTCTAGCTACCTGTGTTCTAGGTCTCAAAGGGTCCTTTTCAAAAACTCCGTATCTTTACCTGTTATGGTTACTTCTGGAGTACCACAGGGTAGCCATTTAGGCCCCTTACTTTTCACACTCTTTATTAATGACCTGCCTCTTGTATTAACAAATTCTCGAGTACTTATGTTTGCGGATGATGTTAAATTCTGTGTCCAGTATAAGGACATTTCATTTCACTCTCGTTTGCAATTTGATCTCAATAGCTTTCAGTCATGGTGCTGTGCAAATATGTTACAACTTAATGCCTCGAAGTGCAATGTTATGACTTTTTGTCGCTCCAGCCCCTTCCTGGCTCCTTACACCCTCTGCGGTAGTTCTCTTGAGAGAATTAGATTGGTTGATGATCTAGGTGTTAAACTAGACCCAAAGTTAAAGTTTTCTGAACACATTTCTACCATGGTAAATAAAGCCATGGGTGTGCTTGGGTTTATAAAGAGGTGGTCAAAGGAATTTGAGGACCCCTATATAACGAAGACTCTCTATATCTCGCTTGTTCGTCCGATTTTAGAATACGGCTCATGTGTATGGTGCCCTCAGTACAACATACATCAGGACCGTATTGAATCAGTACAGAAAAACTTTTTATTATTTGCCCTACGGGGCCTCAACTGGGATGCAACTGTGAGACTGCCATCCTACCGTAGTAGACTTCTTTTAATAAATCTTCCATCTTTAGTTAGTCGTAGAAAAATGCTTGGTGTAATTTTTATGCACAACTTGATCAAGGGGGATGTAGACAGCCCTGACTTGCTGAGCCGCATAAACTTTACGATTCCCATTAGACCCACTAGAAACTTTATTCCTTTGTTCCTTCCACTATGTAGATCGAATTATGCCTCACACGAACCCTTTAGGGTTTTATGCTCGGATTATAATTCCCTCTACCACATTATATCCTCAACTAACTCCCTTCCTCTTCTTAAATCTCTTATACTAGCCTACCTCTCCCGTAGTTAGTTTCATTTTAGTTTTGTCTTGTTTCTGATTTTGGTAATTTCTGCTTGCTTAGCTTAGTCTAGTTATGATTAGATCTAATTTTCCTCGAATATTAGCCTAACATCTATCTTTCCTGCATGCTCGCGACCGGTTCGGTTAATCGCGCCGCGCGTCATGCGGCAGCGCCCCTCGGTCGGTTGGGTGGGAGGAGGGCTGCGTTCTGCTGGGTTCCGCGCGTAACAGGCTTGGCTTGGTGTCGCATGGGCCACTTGATGGTGCAGTCATTGCATATCAACGTCCAGAA
>NW_022995895.1:5102-13255 GCF_900245975.1 Drosophila guanche | reverse complement strand
CTCTGAAAAAACCTTAAACTAAAAATTACAAAATTGCTAGTTCTTAAAAAACAAGTTCTGCCATAGAAAATAAAACCAACTTTTCCCGAGTTTTTAAAGTCAAAATTTCGAAAAAAAAAAATCTCACAACAATCCACATTTTTGCATTTCAAAGCTTTTCGAGACGGTAGGCCAAAACCACTCAGAGTTTGGATCCATTTTATAGCAGTATCAATCAACTTTTCAGATAATCAAAGTTTTTTACAACCAAAATTAAGATACTTAAGTTATGTGAAAAAACGAACCGCAACCTCTGAAAAAACCTTAAACTAAAAATTACAAAATTGCTAGTTCTTAAAAAACAAGTTCTGCCATAGAAAATAAAACCAACTTTTCCCGAGTTTTTAAAGTCAAAATTTCGAAAAAAAAAATCTCACAACAATCCACATTTTTGCATTTCAAAGCTTTTCGAGACGGTAGGCCAAAACCACTCAGAGTTTGGATCCATTTTATAGCAGTATCAATCAACTTTTCAGATAATCAAAGTTTTTTACAACCAAAATTAAGATACTTAAGTTATGTGAAAAAACGAACCGCAACCTCTGAAAAAACCTTAAACTAAAAATTACAAAATTGCTAGTTCTTAAAAAACAAGTTCTGCCATAGAAAATAAAACCAACTTTTCCCGAGTTTTTAAAGTCAAAATTTCGAAAAAAAAAAATCTCACAACAATCCACATTTTTGCATTTCAAAGCTTTTCGAGACGGTAGGCCAAAACCACTCAGAGTTTGGATCCATTTTATAGCAGTATCAATCAACTTTTCAGATAATCAAAGTTTTTTACAACCAAAATTAAGATACTTAAGTTATGTGAAAAAACAAACCGCAACCTCTGAAAAAACCTTAAACTAAAAATTACAAAATTGCTAGTTCTTAAAAAACAAGTTCTGCCATAGAAAATAAAACCAACTTTTCCCGAGTTTTTAAAGTCAAAATTTCGAAAAAAAAAAATCTCACAACAATCCACATTTTTGCATTTCAAAGCTTTTCGAGACGGTAGGCCAAAACCACTCAGAGTTTGGATCCATTTTATAGCAGTATCAATCAACTTTTCAGATAATCAAAGTTTTTTACAACCAAAATTAAGATACTTAAGTTATGTGAAAAAACAAACCGCAACCTCTGAAAAAACCTTAAACTAAAAATTACATCCTTAATAAGTTCCTAAAAAACAAGTTCTGCCATAGAAAATAAACCCGACTTTTCCCAAGTTTTTAAAGTAAAAATTTCGAAAAAAAATCTCACAACAATCCACATTTTTGCATTTCAAAGCTTTTCCGAGACGGTAGGCCAAAACCACACAGAGTTTGGATCCATTTTATAGCAGTATCAATCAACTTTTCAGATAATCAAAGTTTTTTACAACCAAAATTAAGATACTTAAGTTATGTGAAAAAACAAACCGCAACCTCTGAAAAAACCTTAAACTAAAAATTACAAAATTGCTAGTTCTTAAAAAACAAGTTCTGGCATAGAAAATAAAACCGACTTCTCCCGAGTTTTTAAAGTAAAAATTTCGAAAAAAAAATCTCACAACAATCCACATTTTTGCATTTCAAAGCTTTTCCGAAACGGTAGGCCAAAACCACACAGAGTTTGGATCCATTTTATAGCAGTATCAATCAACTTTTCAGATAATCAAAGTTTTTTGCAACCAGATCTAAGATACTTAAGTTATGTAAAAAAACAAACCGCAACATCTGAAAAAACCCTATACTAAAAATTACATCCTTAATAAGTTCCTAAAAGACAAGTTCTGCCATAGAAAATAAACCCGACTTTTCCCGAGTTTTTAAAGTAAAAATATCGAAAAAAAAATCTCACATCAATCAACATTTTTGCATTTCAAAGCTTTACCCAGACGGTAGGCCAAAACAACAAACAGTTTGGATCCATTTTATAGCAGTATCAATCAACTTTTCAGATAATCAAAGTTTTTTACAACCAAAATTATAATACTTAAGTTATGTGAAAAAACATACCGCAACCTCTGAAAAAACCTTAAACTTAAAATTACTTCCTTAGTAAGATCTTAAAAAACAAGTTCTGCCATAGAAAATAAAACCGACTTTTCCCAAGTTTTTAAAGTCAAAATTTCGTACAAAATACCTCACAAAAATCAACATTTTTGCATTTCAAACCATACCCAGACGGTAGGCCAAAATCACACAGAGTTTGGATCCATTGTATAGCAGAATTAATCAACTTTTCTGATAATCAAAGTTTTTTGCAACCAGATCTAAGATACTTATGCTATGTGAAAAAACAAATCGCTACCTCTGAAAAAAACCTTAAGCAAAAAATTAAATCCTTAATAAGTTCCTAAAAAACAAGTTCTATCATAGAAAATAAACCCGACATTTCCCGAGTTTTTAAAGTAAAAAATTCGAAGAAAAAAATCTCACAACAATCATCATTTTTGCATTTCAAAGCTTTACCCAGACGGTAGGCCAAAATCACACACAGTTTGGATCCACTTCATAGCAGCATCAAACAACTTTTCAGATAATCAAAGTTTTTTGCAACCAGATCTAAGATACTTATGCTATGTGAAAAAACAAATCGCTACCTCTGAAAAAAACCTTAAGCAAAAAATTACATCCTTAATAAGTTCCTAAAAAACAAGTTCTATCATAGAAAATAAACCCGACTTTTCCCGAGTTTTTAAAGTCAAAATTTTAACAATAATATACTCACAACAATCAACATTTTTGCATTTCAAAGCTTTACCCAGACGGTAGGCCAAAACCACACACAGTTTGGATCCATTTTATAGCAGTATCAATCAAATTTTCAGATAATGAAAGTTTTTTGCAACCAGATCTAAGATACATAAGTTATGTGAAAAAACAAACCGCAACCTCTGAAAAAACCTTAAAGTAAAAATTAAATCCTTAATAAGTTCTTAAAAAACCAGGTTCTGCCATAGAAAATAAACTCGACTCTTCCCGAGTTTTTTTAAGTCAAAATTTCGAAAAAAATACCTCACAAAAATCAACATTTTTGCATTTCAAAGCTTTACCCAGACGGTAGGCCAAAACCACACAGAGTTTGGCTCCAATTTATAACAGTATCAATCAACTTTTCAGATAATCAAATTTCTTTACAACTAGATCTAAGATACTTAAGTTATGTAAAAAAACAAACCGCAACCTCTAAAAAAAACCTTAAACTAAAAATTACATCCTTGATAAGTTCCCAATAAACACGTTCTGCCATAGAAAATAAACCCGACTCTTCCCGAGTTTTTAAAGTCAAAATTTCGAAGAAAAAAATCTCACAAAAACAACATTTTTGCATTTCAAAGCTTTTCCGAGACGGTAGGCCAAAACCACACACAGTTTGGATCCACTTCATAGCAGCATCAAACAACTTTTCAGATAATCAAACTTAAGATATGTGAAAAAATAATCCGCAACCTTTGAAAAAACATTAAACTAAAAATTACATTCCTTAATAAATTCTTAAAAAAACAAATTCTACCATATTAAATAAACACGACTCTTCCCGAGTTTTTAAAGTCAATATTTCGAAAAAAAAAAATCTCACAACAATCAACCTTTTTGCATTTCAAAGCTTTTTCGAGACGGTTTGCCAAAACCACTCACAGTTTGGATCCACTTCATAGCAGCATCAATCAACTTTTCAGATAATAAAAGTTCTTTACAACCAGATCTAAGATACTTAAGTTATGTGAAAAAACAAACCGCAACCTCTGAAAAAACCTTAAACAAAAAATTACATCCTTAATAAGTTCTTAAAAAAACAAGTTCTGCCATGGAAAATAAACCCGACTTTTCCCGAGTTTTTAAAGTCAAAAATTCGAAGAAAAAAAATTTCACAACAATCATAATTTTTGCACTTCAAAGCTTTACCCAGACGGTAGGCCAAAACCACACAGAGTTTGGCTCCATTTTATAACAGTATCAATCAACTTTTCAGATAATCAACTTTCTTTACAACTAGATCTAAGATACTTAAGTTATGTGAAAAAACAAACCGCAACCTCTGAAAAAACCTTAAACTAAAAATGACATCCTTAATAAGTTCCTAAAAAACAAGTTCTACCATATTAAATAAACCCGACTTTTCCCGAGTTTTTAAAGTAAAAAATTCGAAGAAAAAAAATTTCACAACAATCATCATTTTTGCATTTCAAAGCTTTTCCAAGACGGTACGCCAAAACCACGCACAGTTTGGATCCACTTCATAGCAGCATCAAACAACTTTTCAGATAATCAAAGTTTTTTGCAACCAGATCTAAGATACTTATGCTATGTGAAAAAATAAAAATCGCTACCTCTGAAAAAAACCTTAGACAAAAAATTACAAACTTTGAAAAGTCTTAAAAGAAAAGTTCTGCCATAGAAAATAAACCCGACTGTTCTCAAATTTGTAAAGTCAAAATTTCGTACAAAATACCTAACAAAAATCAATATTTTTGCATTTCAAAGATTTACCCAGACGGTAGGCCAAAACCACACACAGTTTTGATCCACTTCATAGCAGCATCAAACAACTTCTCAGACAATCAAACTTAAGATATGTGAAAAATCAAACCGCAACCTTTGAAAAAACCTTAAACTAAAAATTACATCCTTAATAAATTCTTAAAAAACAAGTTCTACCATAGTAAATAAACACGACTCTTCCCGAGTTTTTAAAGTCAAAAATTCGAAAAAAAATACCTCACAAAAATAAACATTTTTGCATTTCAAAGCTTGACCCAGACGGTTTGCAAAACCACACACAGTTTGGTACCACTTTATAGCAGTATCATTCAACTTTTCAGATAATCAAAGTTTTTTGCAACCAGATCTAAGATACTTAAGTTATGTGAAAACCTTAAACCTTAAACAAAAAAGTACAAACTTTGAAAAGTCTTTAAAGAAAAGTTCTGCCATAGAAAATAAACCCGACTGTTCTCAAATTTGTAAAGTCAAAATTTCGTACAAAATACCTAACAAAAATCAACATTTTTGCATTTCAAAGCTTTTCCGAGACGGTAGGCCAAAACCACACACAGTTTGGATCCAATTCATAGCAGCATCAAACAACTTTTCAGATAATCAAAGTTTTTTGCAACCAGATCTAAGATACTTAAGTTATGTGAAAAAACAAACCGCAACCTCTGAAAAACCCTTAAACTAACAATTAAATCCTTAATAAGTTCCCAATAAACACGTTCTGCCATAGAAAATAATCCCGACTCTTCCCGAGTTTTTAAAGTCAAAATTTCAAAGAAAAAAATTCTCACAAAAATCAACATTTTTGCATTTCAAAGCTTTTCCGAGACGGTAGGCCAAAACCACACACAGTTTGGCTCCATTTGATAACAGTATCAATCAACTTTTCAGATAATCAAATTTCTTTACAACCAGATCTAAGATACTTAAGGTATGTGAAAAAAAACCGCAACCTCTGAAAAAACCTTAAACTAAAAATTACATCCTTAATAAGTTCCCAATAAACACGTTCTGCCATAGAAAATAAACCCGACTCTTCCCGAGTTTTTAAAGTCAAAATTTCAAAGAAAAAAATTCTCACAAAAATCAACATTTTTGCATTTCAAAGCTTTTCCGAGACGGTTCGCCAAAACCACACACAGTTTGGATCCACTTCATAGCAGCATCAAACAACTTTTCAGATAATCAAAGTTTTTTGCAACCAGATCTAAGATACTTAAGTTATGTGAAAAAACAAACCGCAACCTCTGAAAAAAACTTAAACAAAAAATTACATCCTTAATAAGTTCATAAAAAACAAGTTCTGCCACAGAAAATAAACCCGACTTTTCCCGAGTTTTTAAAGTCAAAAATTCGAAGAAAAAAAATCTCACAACAATCATCATTTTTGCACTTCAAAGCTTTACCCAGACGATAGGCCAAAACCACACACAGTTTGGATCCACTTCATAGCAGCATCAAACAATTTCTCAGTCAATCAAACTTAAGATATGTGAAAAAACAAACCGCAACCTTTGAAAAAACCTTAAACTAAAAATTACATACTTAATAAATTTTAAAAAAACAAGTTCTACCATAGTAAATAAACACGACTCTTCCCGAGTTTTAAAGTCAAAATTTCGAAAAAAAAAAAATACCTCACAAAAATCAACATTTTTGCATTTCAAAGCTTTACCCAGACGGTTTGCCAAAACCACACACAGTTTGGATCCACTTTATAGCAGTATCAATCAACTTTTCAGATAATCAAAGTTTTTTGCAACCAGATCTAAGATACTTTAGTTATGTGAAAAAACAAACCGCAACCTCTGAAAAAACCTTAAACAAAAAATTACATCCTTAATAAGTTCCTAAAAAACAAGTTCTGCCATAGAAAATAAACCCGACTTTTTCCGAGTTTTTAAAGTAAAAAATTCAAAGAAAAAAAATCTCACAACAATCATCATTTTTGCATTTCAAAGCTTTACCCAGACGGTAGGCCAAAACCACACAGAGTTTGGATCCATTTTAAAACAGTATCAATCAAATTTTCAGATAATCAAAGTTTTTTGCAACCAAATCTAAGATACTTAAGTTATGTGAAAAAACAAACCGCAACCTCTGAAAAAACCTTAAACAAAAAATTACAGTTTGGATCCACTTCATAGCAGCATCAAACAACTTCTCAGATAATCAACGTTTTTTGCAACCAGATCTAAGATACTTATGCTATGTGAAAAAACAAATCGCTACCTCTGAAAAAAACCTTAAACAAAAAATTACATCCTTAATAAGTTCTTAAAAAACAAGTTCTGCCACAGAAAATAAACCCGACATTTCCCGAGTTTTTAAAGTCAAAATTTTAACAATAAAATACTCACAACAATCAACATTTTTGCATTTCAAAGCTTTACCCAGAAGGTAGGCCAAAACCACACACAGTTTGGATCCATTTTATAGCAGTATCAATCTAATTTTCAGTTAATCAAAGTTTTTTTCAACCAGATCTAAGATACTTAAGTTATGTGAATATACAAACCGCAACCTCTGAAAAAACCTTAAACAAAAAATTACATCCTTAATAAGTTCTTAAAAAACAAGTTCTGCCATAGAAAATAAACCCGACTTTTCCCGAGTTTTTAAAGTAAAAAATTCGAAGAAAAAAAATCTCACAACAATCATCATTTTTGCATTTCAAAGCTTTACCCGACGGTAGGCCAAAACCACACACAGTTTGGATCCACTTCATAGCAGCATCAAACAACTTCTCAGATAATCAAAGTTTTTTGCAACCAGATCTAAGATACTTAAGTTATGTGAAAATACAAACCGCAACCTCTGAAAAAACCTTAAACTAAAAATTACATCCTTAATAAGTTCTTAAAAAACAAGTTCTGCCATAGAAAATAAACCCGACTTTTCCCGAGTTTTTAAAGTAAAAAATTCGAAGAAAAAAAATCTCACAACAATCATCATTTTTGCATTTCAAAGCTTTACCCAGACGGTAGGCCAAAACCACACACAGTTTGGATCCACTTCATAGCAGCATCAAACAACTTTTCAGATAATCAAAGTTTTTTGCAACCAGATCTAAGATACTTAAGTTATGTGAAAAAACAAACCGCAACCTCTGAAAAAACCTTAAACTAAAAATTACATCCTTAATAAGTTCCTAAAAAACAAGTTCTGCCATAGAAAATAAAACCGACTTTTCCCGAGTTTTTAAAGTCAAAATTTCGAAAAAAAAAATCTCACAACAATCAACATTTTTGCATTTCAAAGCTTTACCCAGACGGTAGGCCAAAACCACACACAGTTTGGATCCACTTCATAGCAGCATCAAACAACTTTTCAGATAATCAAAGTTTTTTGCAACCAGATCTAAGATACTTAAGTTATGTGAAAAAACAAACCGCAACCTCTGAAAAAACCTTAAACTAAAAATTACATCCTTAATAAGTTCCTAAAAAACAAGTTCTGCCATAGAAAATAAAACCGACTTTTCCCGAGTTTTTAAAGTCAAAATTTCGAAAAAAAAAATCTCACAACAATCAACATTTTTGCATTTCAAGGCTTTACCCAGACGGTAGGCCAAAACCACAAACAGTTTGGATCCATTTAATAGCAGTATCAATCAACTTTTCAGATAATCAAAGTTTTTTACAACCA
>NW_022995895.1:0-1809 GCF_900245975.1 Drosophila guanche | reverse complement strand
TTTCAGATAATCACAGTTTTTTGCAACCAGATCTAAGATACTTATGCTATGTGAAAAAACAAATCGCTACCTCTGAAAAAAACCTTAAACAAAAAATTACATCCTTAATAAGTTCTTAAAAAACAAGTTCTGCCATAGAAAATAAACCCGACATTTCCCGAGTTTTTAAAGTCAAAATTTTAACAATAAAATACTCACAACAATCAACATTTTTGCATTTCAAAGCTTTACCCAGACGGTAGGCCAAAACCACACACAGTTTGGATCCACTTCATAGCAGCATCAAACAACTTTTCAGATAATCAAAGTTTTTTGCAACCAGATCTAAGATACTTATGCTATGTGAAAAAACAAATCGCTACCTCTGAAAAAAACCTTAAACAAAAAATTACATCCTTAATAAGTTCTTAAAAAACAAGTTCTGCCATAGAAAATAAACCCGACATTTCCCGAGTTTTTAAAGTCAAAATTTTAACAATAAAATACTCACAACAATCAACATTTTTGCATTTCAAAGCTTTACCCAGACGGTAGGCCAAAACCACACACAGTTTGGATCCATTTTATAGCAGTATCAATCAAATTTTCAGATAATCAAAGTTCTTTACAACCAGATCTAAGATACTTAAGTTATGTGAAAAAACAAACCGCTACCTCTGAAAAAACCTTAAACAAAAAATTACATCCTTAATAAGTTCTTAAAAAACAAGTTCTGCCATAGAAAATAAACCCGACTTTTCCCGAGTTTTTAAAGTAAAAAATTCGAAGAAAAAAATCTCACAACAATCATCATTTTTGCATTTCAAAGCTTTACCCAGACGGTAGGCCAAAACCACACACAGTTTGGATCCACTTCATAGCAGCATCAAACAACTTTTCAGATAATCAATGTTTTTTGCAACCAGATCTAAGATACTTAAGTTATGTGAAAAAACAAACCGCAACCTCTGAAAAAACCTTAAACAAAAAATTACATCCTTAATAAGTTCTTAAAAAACAAGTTCTGCCATAGAAAAGAAACCCGACTTTTCCCGAGTTTTTAAAGTAAAAAATTCGAAGAAAAAAAATCTCACAACAATCATCATTTTTTCATTTCAAAGCTTTACCCAGACGGTAGGCCAAAACCACACACAGTTTGGATCCACTACATAGCAGCATCAAACTACTTCTCAGATAATCAAAGTTTTTTGCAACCAGATCTAAGATACTTATGCTATGTGAAAAAACAAATCGCTACCTCTGAAAAAAACCTTAAACAAAAAATTACATCCTTAATAAGTTCCTAACAAACAAGTTCTGCCATTGAAAATAAACACGACATTTCCCGAGTTTTCAAAGTCAGAATTTTAACAATAAAATACTCACAACAATCAACATTTTTGCATTTCAAAGCTTTACCCAGAATGTAGGCCAAAACCACACACAGTTTGGATCCATTTTATAGCAGTATCAAACAAATTTTCAGATAATCAAAGTTTCTTGCAACCAGATCTAAGATACTTAAGTTATGTGAAAAAACAAACCGCAACCTCTGAAAAAACCTTAAACAAAAAATTACATCCTTAATAAGTTCTTAAAAAACAAGTTCTGCCACAGAAAATAAACCCGATTTTTCCCGAGTTTTTAAAGTCAAAAATTCGAAGAAAAAAAATCTCACAACAATCATCATTTTTGCATTTCAAAGCTTTACCCAGACGGTAGGCCAAAACCACACACAGTTTGGATCCACTTCATAGCAGCATCAAACAACTTTTCAGATAATCAAAGTTTCTTGCAACCAGATCTAAGATACTTATGCTATGTGAAAAA
>NW_022995894.1:15107-15608 GCF_900245975.1 Drosophila guanche | reverse complement strand
CCCCCCCCCCCCCCCCCCCCACACAGCTTATATTTGTTTTATACCCGGTACTCGAAGAGTAAATAGGGTATATTGTATTTGTGCACAAAGTTAAACTATGTGACACACAGAAGGAATCGTTTCCGACCCCATAAAGTGTATATATTCTTGATCACCATCAATAGCCGAGTCGATTGAGCCCTGTCGGTCTGTCCGTCTGTCCGTCCGTCTTGTTGAGCACCTGAATCTCAGAGATTATAAAAGCTAGAGCCACCAAATTTTGCATCCAGACTTCTGTATGCTCACACTGTTACAAGTGTATTTAAAATTTGCGCGCCGCCCCCTTCCGCCCCCGCAAAAGGGCGAAAACCTCCCAAATCTACAATTTTAAAGATAGAAGAAAACTAAAAACGCCATTCTGTAGGGAATGCCCCGCCCCATTCCGCCCCCGCAAAAGGGCGAAAACCTCCCAAATCTACATATTCAAAGATAGAAGAAAACTAAAAACGCCATTCTGTAGGG
>NW_022995894.1:10408-11545 GCF_900245975.1 Drosophila guanche | reverse complement strand
CGCAGCTTATATTTTTTTTATACCTGGTACTCGAAGAGTAAATAGGGTATATTGTATTTGTGCACAAAGTTAATGGATGTAACACACAGAAGGAATCGTGTCCCACCCCATAAAGTGTATATATTCTTGATCACCATCAATAGCCGAGTCGATTGAGCCCTGTCTGTCCGTCCGTCTGTCCGGCCGTCTGTCCGTCCGTCTGTCAGTCCGTCTGTCCGTCCGTCTGTCCGTCCATCTTGTTGAGCCCCTGAATCTCAGAGACTATAAAAGCTAAAGCTACCAAATTTTGCATCCAGACTTCTGTATGCTCACACTGTTACAAGTGTATTTAAAAAATGTGCCCCGCCCCATTCCGCCCCCGCAAAAGAGCGAAAACCTCCCAAATCTACAATTTTAAAGATAGAAGAAAACTAAAAACGCCATTCTGTAGGGAATGGCCATGTCTATCAGATCATCAAATTGGGATCCGATTGGATCATTATTATAGCCAGAAAGAAGAAATTAATTAGCAGGGGCTAAACCCACACTGTCCTGCAGCTTTTGTTGTTCTTTTCACATTCTCTCATTCACACTCTGCTTCACTCGGCCTCTGCCTCTGCCGACTTTTAACCACCCCCAACCGCTCCCCCCCTCACGCAGCTTATATTTGTTTTATACCCGGTACTCGAAGAGTAAATAGGGTATATTGTATTTGTGCACAAAATTAATGTATGTAACACACAGAAGGAATCGTTTCCGACCCCATAAAGTCTATATATTCTTGATCACCATCAATAGCCGAGTCGATTGAGCCCTGTCTGTCCGTCCGTCTGTCCTTCCGTCTGTCCGTCCGTCTTGTTGAGCACCTGAATCTCAGAGACTATAAAAGCTAGAGCCACCAAATTTTGCATCCAGACTTCTGTATGCTCACACTGTTACAAGTGTATTTAAAAAATGTGCCCGCCCCATTCCGCCCCCGCAAAAGGGCGAAAACCTCCCAAATCTACAATTTCAAAGATAGAAGAAAACTAAAAACGCCATTCTGTAGGGAATGGCCATATCTATCAGATCACCAAATTGGGATCCGATTGGATCATTATTATAGCCAGAAAGAAGAAATTAATTAGCAGTGGCTAAACCCACACTGTCCTGCAGCTT
>NW_022995894.1:6120-8115 GCF_900245975.1 Drosophila guanche | reverse complement strand
GCTTATATTTGTTTTATACCCGGTACTCGAAGAGTAACTAGGGTATATTGTATTTGTGCACAAAGTTAATGTATGTAACACACAGAAGGAATCGTTTCCGACTCCATAAAGTGCATATATTCTTGATCACCATCAATAGCCGAGTCGATTGAGCCCTGTCTGTCCGTCCGTCTGTCCGTCCGTCTGTCCGTCCGTCTGTCCGTCCGTCTTGTTGAGCACCTGAATCTCAGAGACTCACGCAGCTTATATTTGTTTTATACCCGGTACTCGAAGAGTAAATTGGGTATATTGCATTTGTGCACAAAGTTAATGTATGTAACACACAGAAGGAATCGTTTCCGACCCCATAAAGTGTATATATTCTTGATCACCATCAATAGCCGAGTCGATTGAGCCCTGTCTGTCCGTCCGTCTGTCCGTCCGTCTTGTTGAGCACCTGAATCTCAGAGACTATAAAAGCTAGAGCTACCAAATTTTGCATCCAGACTTCTGTATGCTCACACTGTTACAAGTGTATTTAAAAAATGTGAATCGCCCCATTCCGCCCACGCAAAAGGGCGAAAACCTCCTTTTAGATGTTAAANGCAGCTTATATTTGTTTTATACCCGGTACTCGAAGAGTAAATTGGGTATATTGTATTTGTGCTCAAAGTTAATGTATGTAACACACAGAAGGAATCGTTTCCGACTCCATAAAGTGTATATAAAAAATGTGAATCGCCCCAATCCGCCCACGCAAAAGGGCGAAAACCTCCTAAATCTACAATTTTAAAGATAAAAGAAAACTAAAAACGCCATTCTGTAGGGAATGGCCATATCTATCAGATCACCAAATTGGGATCCGATTGGATCATTATTATAGCCAGAAAGAAGAAATTATTTAGCAGTGGCTAAGCCCACACTGTCCTGCAGCTTTTGTTGTTCTTTTCACATTCTCTCATTCACACTCTGCTTCACTCGGCCTCTGCCTCTACCGTCCCTCTGCCTCTGCCGACTTTTAACAACCCCCCCCCCCCCCTCACGCAGCTTATATTTGTTTTATACCTGGTACTCGAAGAGTAAATAGGGTATATTGTATTTGTGCACAAAGTTAATGTATGTAACACACAGAAGGAATCGTGTCCTACCCCATAAAGTGTATATATTCTTGATCACCATCAATAGCCGAGTCGATTGAGCCCTGTCTGTCCGTCCGTCTGTCCTTCCGTCTGTCCGTCCGTCTTGTTGAGCACCTGAATCTCAGAGACTATAAAAGCTAGACCTACCAAATTTTGCATCCAGACTTCTGTATGCTCACACTGTTACAAGTGTATTTAAAAAATGTGCCCCGCCCCATTCCGCCCCCGCTAAAGGGCGAAGACCTCCCAAATCTACAATTTCAAAAATAGAANGATCACCATCAATAGCCGAGTCGATTGAGCCCTGTCTGTCTCAGACAGACTGTCTCTCAGAGACTATAAAAGCTAGAGCTACCAAATTTTGCATCCAGACTTCTGTATGCTCACACTGTTACAAGTGTATTTAAAAAATGTGCCCCGCCCCATTCCGCCCCCGCTAAAGGGCGAAGACCTCCCAAATCTACAATTTCAAAAATAGAAGAAAACTAAAAACGCCATTCTGTAGGGAATGGCCATATCTATCAGATCAACAAATTGAGATCAAATTGGATCATAATTATGGCCAGAAAGACGAAATTAATTAGCAGTGGCTAAACCCACACTTTCCTGCAGCTTTTGTTGTTCTTTTCACATTCTCTCATTCACACTCTGCTTCACTCGGTGTCTGCCTCTGCCGTCCCTCTGCCGACTTTTAACAACCCCCCCCCCCCCTCACGCAGCTTATATTTGTTTTATACCCGGTACTCGAAGAGTAAATTGGGTATATTGCATTTGTGCACAAAGTTAATGTATGTAACACACAGAAGGAATCGTTTCCGACCCCATAAAGTGTATATATTCTTGATCACCATCAATAGCCGAGTCGATTGAGCCCTGT
>NW_022995894.1:0-1104 GCF_900245975.1 Drosophila guanche | reverse complement strand
GCTTATATTTGTTTTATACCCGGTACTCGAAGAGTAAATAGGGTATATTGTATTTGTGCACAAAGTTAATGTATGTAACACACAGAAGGAATCGTTTCCGACTCCATAAAGTGTATATATTCTTGATCACCATCAATAGCCGAGTCGATTGAGCCCTGTCTGTCTGTCCGTCTGTCCGTCCGTCTGTCCGTCCGTCTTCTTGAGCACCTGAATCTCAGAGACTATAAAAGCTAGAGCTACCAAATTTTGCATTCAGACTTCTGTATGCTCACACTGTTACAAGTGTATTTAAAAAATGTGCCCCGCCCCATTCCGCCCCCGTAAAAGAGCGAAAACCTCCCAAATCTACAATTTTAAAGATAGAAGAAAACTAAAAATGCCATACTGTAGGGAATGGCCATATCTATCAGATCACCAAATTGGGATCCGATTGGATCATTATTATAGCCAGAAAGAAGAAATTAATTAGCAGTGGCTAAACCCACACTGTCCTGCAGCTTTTGTTGTTCTTTTCACATTCTCTCATTCACACTCTGCTTCACTCGGCCTCTGCCTCTACCGTCNGATAGAAGAAAACTAAAAATGCCATACTGTAGGGAATGGCCATATCTATCAGATCATCAAATTGGGATCCGATTGGATCATTATTATAGCCAGAAAGAAGAAATTAATTAGCAGTGGCTAAACCCACACTGTCCTGCAGCTTTTGTTGTTCTTTTCACATTCTCTCATTCACACTCTGCTTCACTCGGCCTCTGCCTCTGTCGTCCCTCTGCCTCTGCCGACTTTTAACAACACAACATAAAAGCTAGAGCTACCAAATGTTGCATCCAGACTTCTGTATGTTCACACTGTTACAAGTGTATTTAAAAAATGTGCCCCGCCCCATTCCGCCCCCGCAAAAGGGCGAAAACCTCCCAAATCTACAATTTCAAAGATAGAAGAAAACTAAAAACGCCATTCTGTAGGGAATGGCCATATCTAGGGAATGGTCATATCTATCAGATCAATAAATTGGAATCCGATTGGATCATTATTAAAGCCAGAAAGAAGAAATTAATTAGCAGTGGCTAAACCCACACTGTCCTGCAGCTTTTGTTGTTC
>NW_022995893.1:8311-15668 GCF_900245975.1 Drosophila guanche | reverse complement strand
AAATTTCGTACAAAATACCTCACAAAAATCAACGTTTTTGCATTTCAAGGCTTTACCCAGACGGTAGGCCAAAACCACACAGAGTTTGGATCCATTTTATAGCAGTATCAATCAACTTTTCAGATAATCAAAGTTTTTACAACCAAAATTAAGATACTTAAGATTTGTGAAAAAAACAAATCGCTACCTCTGAAAAAACGTAAAACTAAAAATTACATCCTTAATAAGTTCTTAAAAAACAAGTTCTTTCATCGAAAACAAACCCGAATTTTCCCGAGTTTTTAAAGTAAAAATTTCGAAAGAAAAAATCTCACAACAATTAACATTTTTGCATTTCACGGTAGGCCAAACCACACAGAGTTTGGATCCATTTTATAACAGTATCAATAAACTTTTCAGATTTTGAAAGTTTTTTGCAACCATATCTAAGATACTTAAGCTATGTGAAAAAACAAATCGCTACCTCTGAAAAAACCTATAACAAAAAATTAATTTCTTAATAAAATCTTTAGAAAAAAGCTCTGCCATAGAAAATAAACCCGAGTCTTCCAATGTTTTAAAAGTCAAAATTTCGTAAAAAATACCTCACAAAAATCAACATTTTTGCATTTCACGGTAGGCCAAAACCACACAGAGTTTGGGTCCATTTTATAACAGTATCAATAAACTTTTCATATAATAAAAGTTTTTTGAAACCACATCTAAGATACTTAAGCTATGTGAAAAAACAAATCGCTACCTGTAAAAAAACCTTAAACTTAAAATTACATCCTTAATAAGTTCTTAACAAGTTTTTAAAGTAAAAATTTCGAAAAAAAAAATCTCACAACAATCAACATTTTTGCATTTCAAAGCTTTACCCAGAGGGTAGGCCAAAACTACTGAGAGTTTGGGTCCATTTTATAGCAGTATAAATCAACGTTTAAGTTAATAAAAGTTTTTTGCAACCAGATCTAATATACTTATGCTATGTGTAAAAAGAACCCGCAACCTCTGAAAAAACCTTAAACTTAAAATTACTTTCTTAATAAATTCTTTAGCAAAAAGTTCTGCCATAGAAAATAAACCCGACTCTTCCCGAGTTTTTAAAGTCGACATTTCGCTAATAATACCTCACAAAAATCGACATTTTTGCATTACAAAGCTTTACCCAGACTGTAGGCCAAAACCACACAGAGTTTGCATCCATTTTATAGCAGCATATATCAACTTTTCAGTTGTATCAACTTAAAGTTAAAATTACATCCTTAATAATTTCTTAGAAAACAAGTTCTGCCATAGAAAATAAACCCGACTTTTCCAGAGTTTTTAAAGTAAAAATTTCGAAAAAAAAAAATCTCACAACAATCAACATTTTTGCATTTCAAAGCTTTACCCAGACGGTAGGCCAAACCCACACAGAGTTTGGATTTATTTTATAGCAGAATCAATCAACTTTTCAGAAAATCAAAGTTTTTTACAACCAAAACTAAGATACTTAAGTTATGTGAAAAAAACAAATCGCTACCTCTGAAAAACCTTAAACAAAAATTACTTTCTTAATAAATTCTCAAAAAAAAAGTTCTGCCATAGAAAATAAATCCGACTTTTCCCGAATTTTTAATGTCAAATTTTCGTACAAAATACCTCACAAAAATCAACATTTTTGCATTTAAAAGCTTTACCCAGACGGTAGGCCAAAACCACACATAGTTTGGATCCATTTTATAGCAGTATCAATCAACTTTTCAGATAATCAAAGTTTTTTACAACCAGATCTAAGATACTTAATTTATGTGAAAAAACAAACCGCTACTTCTAAAAAACCTTAAAGAAAAAAGAACAAACTTTGAAAATTATTAACAGAAAAGTTCTGCCATAGAAAATAAACCCGACTCTTCCCGAGTTTTTAAAGTCAACATTTCGCAAATAATGCATCACAAAAATCAACATTTTTTAATTTCAAAGCTTTACCCAGACGGTAGGCCAAAACCACACAGAGTTTGGAACCATTTTAAAACAGTATCAATCAACTTTTATGATAATCAAAGTTCTTTACAACCAGATCTAAGATACTTAAGTTTTGTGAAAAAAAGCAACCTCTGGAAAAACCTTAAACTAAATATTACATCCTTAAAAGTTCTTAAAAAATAAGTTTTGCCATAGAAAATAAACCCGACTTTTCCCGAGTTTTTAGAGTCAAAATTTCAAAGAAAAAAATCTCACATAAATACAAATTTTTGCATTTCAAAGCTTTACCCAGACGGTAGGACAAAACCACTCAGAGTTTGGATCCTTTTTATAGCAGTATCAATTAACTTTTTAACTAATCAAAGTTTTTGGGAACCAGACCTAAGATACTTAAGCTATGTAAAAAAAAAACTCGCTACCTCTGAAAAAACCTTAAACTAAAAATTACATCCTTAATAATTTCTTTAAAAACAAGTTCTGCCATGGAAAATAAACCCGACTTTTCCCGAGTTTTTAAAGTAAAAAATTTCAAAAAAAAAAAAATTCGTACAACAATCAACATTTTTGCATTTCAAAGCTGAACCCAGACGGTAGGCCAAAACCACACAGAGTTTCGATCCATTTTAAAGCAGGATCAATGAACTTTTCAGATAATAAAAGTTTTTACAACCAAAATTTAGAAACTTAAATTATGTATAAAAACAACTCGCTACCTCTGAAAAAACCTTTAACTAAAAATTACATCCTTAATAAGTTCTTAAAAAACAACTTCTGTCATAGAAAATAAACCCGACACTTCCCGAGTTTTTAAAGTCAACATTTCGCAAATAATACCTCACAAAAATAAACATTTTTTAATTTCAAAGCTTTACCCTGACGGTAGGCCAAAACCACACAGAGTTTGGATCAATTTTAAAGCAGTATCAATCAACTTTTATGATAATCAAAGTTCTTTACAACCAGATCTAAGATACTTAAGTTATGTGAAAAAAAGCAACCTCTGGAAAAACCTTAAACTAAATATTACATCCTTAAAAGTTCTTAAAAAATAAGTTTTGCCATAGAAAATAAACCCGACTTTTCCCGAGTTTTTAGAGTCAAAATTTCAAAGAAAAAAATCTCACATAAATACAAGTTTTTGAATTTCAAAGCTTTACCCAGACGGTAGGACAAAACCACTCAGAGTTTGGATCCTTTTTATAGCAGTATCAATCAACTTTTTAACTAATCAAAGTTTTTGGGAACCAGACCTAAGATACTTAAGCTATGTAAAAAAAAAACTCGCTACCTCTGAAAAAACATTCAACAAAAAATAACTTTCTTATTAAATTCTTAAAATAGAAGTTCTGCCATAGAAATTAAACCCGACTCTTCCAGAGTTTTTAAAGTCAAATTTTCGTACAAAATACCTCACAAAAATCAACATTTTTGCATTTTAAAGCTGTACCCAGACGATAGTCCAAAACCACACAGAGTTTGGATCCATTTTATAGCAGTATCAATCAACTTTTCAGATAATCAACCAGATCTAAGATACTTAAGTTATGTGAAAAATCAAATCGCAACCTTTGAAAAAACCTAAAACTAAAAATTACATTCTTAATAAGTTCTTAAAAAACAAATTCTGTCATAGAAAATAAACCCGACTTTTCCCGAGTTTTTAAAGTCAACATTTGGTACAAAATACCTCACAAAAATCAACATTTTTTAATTTCAAAGCATTACCCAGACGGTAGGCCAAAACCAAACAGAGTTTGGATCCATTTTATAGCAGTATCAATCAACTTTTCAGATAATCAAAGTTTTTTGCAACCTGATCTAAGATACTTAAGTTATGTGAAAAAACAAACCGCCACCTCAAAATTTGGTAAAAAATACCTCACAAAAATCAACATTTTTGCACTTTAAAGCTGTACAAAGTTTTTTACAACCAAAATTTAGATATTTAAGTTATGTGAAAAAACAAATAGCAACCTCTGAAAAAACCTTAAACTAAAAATAACATCCTTAATAAGTTCTTAAAAATCAAATTCTGCCATAGAAAATAAACCCGACTTTTCCCGAATTTTTAAAGTCAAAATTTGGTACAAAATACCTCACAAAAATCAACATTTTTGCATTTTAAAGCTGTACCCAGACGGTAGGCCAAAACCACACAGAGTTTGGATCCATTTTATAGCAGTATCAATCAACTTTTCGGATAATCAAAGTTTTGTAAAACCAGATCTGAGATACTTAAGTTATGTGAAAAAACAAACCGCAACCTCTGAAAAAACCTGAAACTAAAAATTACATCCTTAATAAGTTCTTAAGAAACAAATTCTGCCATAGAAAATAAACCCGACTTTTCCCGAGTTTTTAAAATCAACAATTCTAAAGAAAAAAATCTCACAACAATCAACACTTTTTCATTTCAAAGCTTTACCCAGACGGTAGACCAAAACCACACAGAGTTTGGATAAACTTTACAGCAGTATCAATCAACTTTTCAGACAATCAAAGTTCTTTACAACCAGATCTTAGATACTTAAGTTATGTAAAAAAACAAACCGCAACCTCTGAAAAAACCTTAAACTAAAAATGACATCCTTAATAAGTCCTTAAAAAACAAGTTGTGCCATGGAAAATAAACCCGACTTTTCCCGAGTTTTTAAGGTAAAAAATTTGGAAAAAAAAATTTTACAACAATCAACATTTTTTCATTTCAAAGCTGAACCCAGACGGTAGGCCAAAACCACACAGAGTTTCGATCCATTTTAAAGCAGGATCAATGAACTTTTCAGATAATCAAAGTTTTTTGCAACCAGATATAAGATACTTAAGTTATATGAAAAAACAAACCGCTACCTCTGAAAAAACCGTAAACAAAATATAACATACTTAATAAGTTCTTAAAAAACAAGTTCTGCCATTGAAATAATCCCACGTTTTTTTGGTACAAAATACCTCACAAAAATCAACATTTTTGCATTTTAAAGCTTTACCCAGACGGTAGCCCAAAACCACACAGAGTTTGGATCCATTTTTTTTTTTTTATTTTTTTTTTTCCAACTTCTGGACGTTGATATGCAATGACTACACCATCAAGTGGCCCATGCGACACCAAGCCAAAGCCTGTTACGCGCGGAACCTAGCAGAACGCAGCCCTCCTTCCGCCCAACCGACGATTAACCGGCGCGATTAACCGAACCGGTCGTGAGCATGCAGGAAAGATAGATGTTAGGCTAATATTCGAGGAAAATTAGAGCTAATCATAACTAGACTAAGCTAAGCTATAGCTAAGCAAGCAAAAATTATCAAAATAAGAAACAAGACAAAACTGAAATGAAACTAACTACGGGAGAGGTAGGCTAGTATAAGAGATTTAAGAAGAGGAAGGGAGTTAATTGAGGATATAATGTGGTAGAGGGAATTATAATCCGAGCATAAAACCCTAAAGCGTTCGTGTGAGGCATAATTCGATCTACATAGTGGAAGGAACAAAGGAATAAAGTTTCTAGTGGGTCTAATGGGAATCGTAAAGTTTATGCGGCTCAGCAAGTCAGGGCTGTCTATATCCCCCTTGATCAAGTTGTGCATAAAAATTACACCAAGCATTTTTCTACGACTAACTAAGGATGGAAGATTTATTAAGAGAAGTCTACTACGGTAGGATGGCAGTCTCACAGTTGCATCCCAGTTGAGGCCCCGTAGGGCAAATAATAAAAAGTTTTTCTGTACTGATTCAATACGGTCCTGATGTATGTTGTACTGAGGGCACCATACACATGAGCCGTATTCTAAAATCGGACGAACAAGCGAGATATAGAGAGTCTTCGTTATATAGGGGTCCTCAAATTCCTTTGACCACCTCTTTATAAACCCAAGCACACCCATGGCTTTATTTACCATGGTAGAAATGTGTTCAGAAAACTTTAACTTTGGGTCTAGTTTAACACCTAGATCATCAACCAATGTAATTCTCTCAAGAGAACTACCGCAGAGGGTGTAAGGAGCCAGGAAGGGGCTGGAGCGACAAAAAGTCATAACATTGCACTTCGAGGCATTAAGTTGTAACATATTTGCACAGCACCATGACTGAAAGCTATTGAGATCAGATTGCAAACGAGAGTGAAATGAAATGTCCTTATACTGGACACAGAGCTTAACATCATCCGCATACATAAGTACTCGAGAATTTGTTAATACAGAAGGCAGGTCATTAATAAAGAGTGTGAAAAGTAAGGGGCCTAAATGGCTACCCTGTGGTACTCCAGAAGTAACCATAACAGGTAAAGATAAAGAGTTTTTGAAAAGGACCCTTTGAGACCTAGAACACAGGTAGCTAGAAATCCATCTCAACAGATTGGGCGGAAACCCTAGAAGGTTGAGCTTTTGTGCAAGAAGAGAATGGTTTACGGAATCGAATGCCTTACTGAAGTCAGTGTAAATAACATCCGTCTGCAAGTTACTTTGGAAGCCTTTAATTACAAAGGAGGTGAACTCTAAAAGATTAGTGGTTGTTGATCGTCGCCGTATAAATCCGTGCTGAGCTGGAGATATAAGTGATTTGCAGAGATGCTGCAAGTGCGGAGTTAAAAGTTTCTCGAACATTTTAGGAATAGCGGATAACTTAGATATACCTCTATAGTTTTTAGCGTCAGACTTGCTACCTTTCTTATGGAGAGGAATTATAAAGGATTCCTTCCAGATGGGGGGAAAGCTAGAAGAATGGATAGATAGAGTGAATAGTTTAAGCAAAGGTCCGCAGAGAGACTCGGCACAGTACCTGAGTACACAGCCGGGAACTCCGTCAGGGCCCGGTGAGAATACCGCCTTAACTAGTTGAAGTTCATGAAGTAAGGAGCCTTCATTTAACAAAGGGCAGAAAATGCCATTCGACCTTGGTAAACTATATGGATACATATGACCTGGGTAGCTTTCCTGGGAAAAGGTGGTTTGAAAAAATTGTGCAAAAAGATCGGCGATTGCCTGATCATTGTTCGCCGACATATTCAAAAATGATAGCGAGGATGGATGTGCGGACGTTCTACGCTTACTGTTTACAAAGCTTTAAAACTGTTTAGGGTCCTGTGAAAAACGTATCCTGCATCGAAGGAGGTAGTTCCTATAGCATTGAGCATTAAGAACAGTGAAGTTTGACCGAGCTATTAAGTAATTAGAAAGAGAAGAGGGAGAACCAACTTCTTGAGATTTTTTAAATAGTCTTGATTTTAGATTTTTTAGACTGGATAACTCTTTGGTGAACCAAGGAGGTTTCGCAGATCTAGTCGGACATGAAAGTGGGACACACGTGTCAAAAATTGTGTCAAGTACATTATAAAAAATGTTTGTGCCTTCAATGACGTCACTGCACAAGTACAGAGCGGACCAATCAAAATTTCGAATTAAGTTATTGAGCTTCGTA
>NW_022995893.1:0-8228 GCF_900245975.1 Drosophila guanche | reverse complement strand
GAAGAATGGATAGATAGAGTGAATAGTTTAAGCAAAGGTCCGCAGAGAGACTCGGCACAGTACCTGAGTACACAGCCGGGAACTCCGTCAGGGCCCGGTGAGAATACCGGCTTAACTAATTGAAGTTCATGAAGTAAGGAGCCTTCATTTAACAAAGGGCAGAAAATGCCATTCGACCTTGGTAAACTATATGGATACATATGACCTGGGTAGCTTTCCTGGGAATATGTGGTTTGAAAAAATTTTGCAAAAAGATCGGCGATTGCCTGATCATTGTTTGCCGACATATTCAAAAATGATAGCGAGGATGGATGTGCGGACGTTCTACGCTTACTGTTTACGAAGCTGTAAAACTGTTTAGGGTCCTTTGAAAAACGTATCCTGCATCGAAGGAGGTAGTTCCTATAGCATTGAGCATTAAGAACAGTGAAGTTTGACCGAGCTATTAAGTAATTAGAAAGAGAAGAGGGAGAACCAACTTCTTGAGCTTTTTTAAATAGTCTTGATTTTAGATTTTTTAGACTGGATAACTCTTTGGTGAACCAAGGAGGTTTCGCAGATCTAGTCGGACATGAAAGTGGGACACACGTGTCAAAGATTGTGTCAAGTACATTATAAAAAATGTTTGTGCCTTCAATGACGTCACTGCACAAGTACAGAGCGGACCAAACAGAATTTCGAATTTCGTGCCTACCCGCACGATCCGATACAGTAGGTCCAATATCTATCGACACTTCGAAAGTAGGATGATAGCAGTCTTCAGGTATAGTGAGCGGGAGTGCTCGTGTTAACAACGCTACGGTCGGATCCGAGACAAAGCACAGATCAAGCAATCGACCCAAGGAGTTTTTTACATGGTTGACTTGAGACAGGGACAGGTCTAATAAGCCATCAATAAACTCATGTCGTGACATGGGCACAAGGTTGTTTGACTCGTTAACCGAAGACCAGACAGTACCTGGCAGGTTGAAATCCCCAAAAACTATTAAATGGTCTTTATCTGATAGCGAGGAAGAAACAGTTTTTAAGGCAGACAAATGCTGCTCGTATATTAGTACATCCGAAGACGGTGGAATATACGAGCAAGTGACATAAATAGACTGGCCGGGAAGAATCAGTCTAACACAGAGGAATTCCAGGTCTTGTGAGACCTGGACTATGAAAAGTTCCGACGTAAAGTTAGAGTTTACTGCAATCAGAACCCCTCCTCCACGTCGAAACGAACGATCATTCCTATAAATTGTGTACCGATCTGCCAAAACTTCGGAACTAAGAATGTCCGGCTTTAACCAGGTTTCGGTAAAAACAATAACATGGGATGAAAATGTGAAACTATCCATAAAAAGAGTGCTCAGCTTACTACGTAAGCCGCGAGCATTTTGATAGGCTACAAAGAGGGATGTTAGTTTTTTGACTGCAAGGAATTGCAGTGGGAAGAGGGGAATGGAGCAGAGGAGGAAGGACCAGGAGCAGTATCAGTCAACTTTTCAGATAATCAAAGTTTTGTAAAACCAGATCTAAGATACTTAAGTTATGTGAAATAACAAATCAAAATATTATCTGCATCAATCAGCTTTTCAGACAATCAAAGTCCTTTACAACCAGATCTAAGATACTTAAATTATGTGAAAAAACAAACCGCTACTTCTAAAAGACCTTAAACAAAAAAGTACAAACTTTGAAAATCCCGAATTTTTAAAGTCAAAATTTGGTACAAAATACCTCACAAAAATCAACATTTTTGCATTTTAAAGCTTTACCCAGACGGTAGGCCAAAAGCACACAGAGTTTGGATCCATTTTATAGCAGTATCAATAAACTTTTCAGATAATCAAAGTTTTTTGCAACCAGATCCAAGACCTCACAAAAATCAACATTTTTGCATTTAAAAGCTTTGCCCAGACGGTAGGCCAAAACCACACAGAGTTTGGATCCATTTTATAGCTGTATCAATCCACTTTTCAGATAATCATAGTTTTTTACAGCCAAAATAATATACTTAAGTTATGTGAAAAAATAAATCGCTACCTCTGAAAAAACATTTTTGCATTTAAAAGCTTTGCCCAGACGGTAGGCCAAAACCACACAGAGTTTCGATCCATTTAAAGCAGGATCAAAATGCAGCAGGATTTTCAGATAATCAAATTTTTTTACAACCAAAATTTAGATACTTAAGTTATGTGAAAAAACAAATAGCAACCTCTGAAAAAAACCTTAAACTAAAAATTACAACCTTAATAAGTTCTTAAAAATCAAATTCTGCCATAGAAAATAAACCCGACTTTTCCCGAGGTTTTAAAGTCAAAATTTCGTAAAAAATACCTCACAAAAATCAAAATTTTTTCATTTAAAAGCTTGCCCAGACGGTAGGCCAAAACCACACAGAGTTTGGATCCATTTTATAGCTGTATCAATCCACTTTTCAGATAATCATAGTTTTTTACAGCCAAAATAAGATACTTAAGTTATGTGAAAAAACAAATCGCTACCTCTGAAAAAACCTTAATCAAAAAATTACTTTCTTAATAAATTCTTAAAAAAAAGTTCTGCCATAGAAAATAAACCCGACTTTTCCCGAATTTTTAAAGTCAAAATGTGGAACAAAATACCTCACAAAAATCAACATTTTTGCATTTCAAAGCTTTACCCAGACGGTATGCAAAACCACACATAGTCTGGGTCCATTTTATATCAGTATCAATTAAACTTTCAGATACTCAAAGGTTTTTGCAACCAGATCTAAGATACTTAAGTTATATGAAAAAACAGACCGCAACCTCTGAAAAAACCTTAAACTAAAAATTACATCCTTAATAAGTTCTTAAAAAACAAGTTCTGCCATAGAAAATAAACCCGACTTTTCCCGAATTCTTAAAGTCAAAATTTCGTACAAAATACCTCACAAAAATCAACATTTTTGCATTTCAAAGCTTTACCCAGACGGTAGGCCAAAACCACACAGTGTTTGGATCCATTTTATAGCAGTATCAATCAACTTTTCAGATAATCAAAGTTTTTTGCAACCAGATCTAAGATACTTAAGTTATGTAAAAAAACAAACCGCAACCTCTGAAAAAAACTTAAACTAAAACTTACATCCTAAATAAGTTCTTAAAAATCAATTTCTGCCATAGAAAATAAACGCGACTTTCCCGAGTTTTTAAAGTCCAAATATTGAAAAAAAAATCTCACAACAATCAACATTTTTGCATTTCCAAGGTATATATTTCCCATTTTTGCATTTCGAAGGTGTATATTTCCCAGACGGTAAGGCAAAACAACAAAGTGTTTGGATTCACTTTTTATCTGCATCAATCAGATTTTCAGACAATCAAAGTTCTTTACAACCAGATCTAAGATACTTATGTTATGTAAAAAAACAAACCGCAACCTCTGAAAAAACCCTAAACAAAAAATTACATCCTAAACAAGTTCTTAAATATCAATTTCTGCCATAGAAAATAAACCCGACTTTTCCCGAGTTTTTAGAGTCAAAATTTCGAAAAAAAAAATCTCACAACAATCAACATTTTTGCATTTCCGAGACGGTAGGCCAAAACCACACACAGTTTGGATCCACTTCATAGCAGCATCAATCAACTTTTCAGATAATCAAAGTTTTTACAACCAAAATTAAGATACTTAAGTTATGTGAAAAAACAAATCGCTACCTCTGAAAAAACCTTAAACTAAAAATTGATTTCTTAATAAATTCTTAAAAATAAAGTTCTGCCATAGAAAATAAACCCGACTCTTCCCGAGTTTTAAAAAACACAATTTCGAAAAAAAAATCTTACTACAATCAAATTTTTGTATTTCAAAGCTTTTCCGAGACGGTAGGCCAAAACCACATTCAGTTTGGATCCACTTCATAGCAGCATCAATCAACTTTTCAGATTTTTAAAGTTCTTTACAAGCAGATCTAAGATACTTAAGCTATGTGAAAAAAAATCGCTACCTCTGAAAAAGCCCTCAACAAAAAATTACTTTCGTATAAAATTCTTAAAAGAAAAGTTCTGCCATAGAAAATAAACCCGACGATTCCCGAGTTTTTAAAGTCAACATTTCGCAAAAAATACCTCACAAAAATAAACATTTTATAATTTCAAAGCTTTACCCGGACGGTAGGCCAAAACCCCACAGAGTTTGGATCCATTTTATAGCAGTATCAATCAACTTTTAAGATAATCAAAGTTCTTTACAACCAGATCTAAGATACTTAAGTCATGTTAAAAAGCATACCGCAACCTCTGAAAAAACCTTAAACTAAAAATTACATTTTTAATAAGTTCTTAAAAAACAAGTTCTGCCATAGAAAATAAACCCGACTTTTCCCGAGTTTTTAAAGTCAAAATTTCGAAAAAAAAATCTCACAACAATCAACATTTTTGCATTTCAAAACTTTACCCAGACGGTAGGCCAAAACCACACAGAGTTTGGATCCATTTTATAGCAGGATCAATAAACTTTTCAGTTAATCAAAGTTTTTACAACCAAAATTAACATACTTAAGTTATGTGAAAAAACAAATCGCTACCTCTGAAAAAACCTTAAACTAAAAATTACATCCTTAATAAGTTCTTAAAAAACAAGATCTGCCATAGAAAATAAACCCTACTTTTCCCGACTTTTTAAAGTCAAAATTTCAACAAAAAAAATATCACAACAATCAACATTTTTTCATTTCACGGTAGGCCAAAACCACACAGAGTTTGGATCCATTTTATAGCAGTATCAATCAACTTTTCAGATAATCAAAGTTTTTTACAACCAAAATTAAGATACTTAAGTTATGTGAAAAAACAAACCGCAACCTCTGAAAAATCCTTAAATAAAAAAATACTTTCTTAATAAATTCTTAAGAAAAAAGTTCTGCCATAGAAAATAAATCCGATTCTTCCAAAGTTTTTAAAGTCAAAATTTCGTAAAAAATACCTCAACATTTTTGCATTTCAAAGCTTTGCCCAGACGGTAGGCCAAAACCACACAGAGTTTGAATCCACTTTATATCAGTATAAATCAACGTTTTCAGATAATTAAAGTTCTTTACAACCAGATCTAAGATACCTCTGAAAAAACCTTAAACTTAAAATTACATCCTTAATAAGTTCTTAAAAAATTTTTAAAGTAAAAATTTCGAACAAAAAAAATCTCACAACAATCAACATTTTTGCATTTCAAAGCTTTACCCAGACGGTAGGCCAAAACCACAAAGACTTTGGATCCATTTTAAAGCAGTATCAATCAACTTTTAAGATAATCAAAATTCTTTACAACCAGATCTAAGATACTTAAATTATGTGAAAAAACAAACCGCAACCTCTGGAAAAACCTTAAACTAAAAATTACATCCTTAATAAGTTCTTAAAAAACAAGATCTGCCATAGAAAATAAACCCTACTTTTCCCGACTTTTTAAAGTCAAAATTTAAACAACAAAAATATCACAACAATCAACATTTTTTCATTTCACGGTAGGCCAAATCCACACAGAGTTTGGATCCATTTTATAGCAGTATCAATCAACTTTTCAGATAATCAAAGTTTTTTATAACCAAAATTAAGATACTTAAGTTATGTGAAAAAACAAACCGCAACGTCTGAAAAAATCTTAAACTAAAAATTACATCTTTAATAAGTTCTTAAAAAACAAGTTCTGCCATAGAAAATAAACCCGACTTTTCCCGAATTTTTAAAGTCCTAATTTGGAAAAAAAATCTCACAACAATCAACATTTTTGCATTTCAAAGCTTTTCAGAGACGGTAGGCAAAAACCACACAGAGTTTGGATCAATTTTATAACAGTATCAATCAAATTTTCAGATAATCAAAATTTTTTGCAACCAGATCTAAGATACTTAAGCAATGTGAAAAAACAAATCGCTACCTCTAAAAAAACCTATAACAAAAAATTACTTTCTTAATAAAATCTTTAGAAAAAAGCTCTGCCATAGAAAATAAACCCGACTCTTCCCGAGTTTTAAAAGTCAAAATTTCGTAAAAAATACCTCACAAAAATCAACATTTTTGCATTTAAAAGCTTTGCCCAGACGGTAGGCCAAAACCACACAGAGTTTGAATTCACATTATATCAGTATAAATCAACTTTTTCAGATAATCAAAGTTCTTTACAACCAGATCTAAGATTCTTAAGTTATGTGAAAAAACAAACAGCAACCTCTGCAAAAACCTTAAACTTAAAATTACATCCTTAACAAGTTCTTAAAAAACATGTTCTCCCATAGAAAATAAAAGCAAGTTTTTAAAGTAAAAATTTCGAAAAAAAAAATCTCACAACAATCAACATTTTTGCATTTCAAAGCTTTTCCGAGACGGTAGGCCAAAACCACACACAGTTTGGATCCATTTTATTGCAGTATCAATAAACTTTTCAGATTATCAAAGTTCTTTACAACCAGATCTAAGAGACTTAAGTTATGTGAAAAAACAAACCGCAACCTCTGAAAACGCTTAAACAAAAAAGTACAAACTTTGAAAATTCTTCCAAGAAAAGTTCTGCCATAGAAAATAAAATCGACTTTCCCGAATTTTTAAAGTCAAAATTTCGTAAAAAATATCTCACAAAAATCAACATTTTTGCATTTCACAGCTTTGCCCAGACGGTAGGCCAAATCCACACAGAGTTTAAATCCACTTTATATCAGTATCAATCAACTTTTAAGATAATCAAAGTTCTTTACAACCAGATCTAAGATACTTAAGTTATGTGAAAAAAACAAACCGCTACTTCTAAAAAACCTTAAACAAAAAAGTACAAACTTTGAAAATTCTTCAAAGAAAAGTTCTGCCATAGAAAATAAAACCGACTTTCCCGAATTTTTAAAGTCAAAATTTCGTAAAAAATATCTCACAAAAATAAACATTTTTGCATTTCACAGCTTTGCCCAGACGGTAGGACAAAACAACACAGAGTTTGAATCCACTTTTATCAGTATCAATCAACTTTTAAGATAATCAAAGTTCTTTACAACCAGATCTAAGATACTTAAGTCATGTTAAAAAGCATACCGCAACCTCTGAAAAAACCTTAAACTTAAAATTACATCCTTAATAAGTTCTTAAAAAACAAGTTCTGCCATAGAAAATAAACCCTACCTTTCCCGAAATTTTAAAGTCAAAATTTCAAAAAAAAAAAATATCACAACAATCAACATTTTTGCATTTTACGGTAGGCCACAACCAACATTTTTGCATTTCAAAGCTTTTCAGAGACGGTAGGCCAAAACCACACACAGTTTGGATCCACTTCATAGCAACATCAATCATCTTTTCAGATAAATAAAGTTCTTCACAACCAGGTCTAAGATACTAAAGTTATGTGAAAAAAACAAACCGCAACCTCTGAAAAAACCTTAAACGAAAAAATACATTTTTAATAAGTTCTTAAAAAACAATTTCTGCCATAGAAAATAAACCCGACTTTTCCCGAGTTTTTAAAGTCAAAATTTCGAAAAAAAAATCTCACAACAATCAACATTTTTGCATTTCAAAACTTAACCCAGACCGTAGGCCAAAACCACACAGAGTTTGGATCCACTTTATAGCAGTATCAGTAAACTTTTTCAGATAATCAAAGTTTTTTACAACCAAAATTAAGATACTTAAGTTATGTGAAAAAACAAATCGCAACCTCTGCAAAAACCTTAAACTTAAAATGACATCCTTAATAAGTTCTTAAAAAACATGTTCTGCCATAGAAAATAAACCCAACTTTTCCCAAGTTTTTAAAGTCAAAATTTCGAAGAAAAAAAATCTCACAACAATCAAAATTTTTGCATTTCAAAGCTTTTCAGAGACGGTAGGCCAAAACCACACACAGTTTGGATCCACTTCATAGCAACATCAATCAACTTTTCAGATAAATAAAGTTCTTCACAACCAGGTCTAAGATACTAAAGTTATGTGAATAAAACAAACCGCAACCTCTGAAAAAAACCTTAAACGAAAAATTACATTTTTAATAAGTTCTTAAAAAACAAGTTCTGCCATAGAAAACAAACCCGACTTTTCCCGAGTTTTTAAACTCAAAATTTCGAAAAAAAAAATCTCACAACAATCAACATTTTTGCATTTCAAAACTTTACCCAGACGGTAGGCCAAAACCACACAGAGTTTGGATCCATTTTATAGCAGTATCAATCAACTTTTCTGATAATCAAAGTTTTTACAACCAAAATTAAGATACTTAAGTTATGTGAAAAAACAAAT